>NC_056744.1:1198500770-1198800770 GCF_019279795.1 Protopterus annectens
CCATAACAACAGATTTCCTTCTCTTCAGTGTTGTAGCATTCATAACTTAAGGGATCTCCTGCCAAGGTCAGCCCAATGTCTGGCCTGTATACCAAAGCCTTTAGTACTTATAGGTATCGTATGTCACATGTATGCTCCCCATGCAAGGTGTAGGGCATAAAGGTGACATACGAACACACACTTGGAACTGAAAAAGCCCCAGGAAGAACAGAATGCCCATATGGACAAGGAAAAACACACGCATCCAGAAGAACAGAAAAAACTCCCTCTGCCAAGAGGGCAAGAAAAGTACAGTTTTGTACCTACCATAAATGTAGATGTTCGAGTGTTCACCCTGCTGCAGTCATCACACTTGGGTTATCCTGCCGTCTGGCGGTCCCCGCAGTCGGCCCGAATTCCAAAGTCTTGGTCCGGTGTCGGTTGCTGACGCTTCTTCCGTGACGTCAGTGCACCAGGGGTATATAAGAGGCATCCAACGCCATTTTCTTCAGTTTTTCTTGCCCCAGATGTCAGGTGCCCCCAAAAGGTAGGCAAAAAATAAAATAAATAAATATATATATATATATATATATATATATATATATATATACACGTATGGCTATATAAAAATAAAACAAAACCCTTAAGTACAAGCAACTACACCACAGAGGTAGTATAGAATAAAGTGGTAGAGATAAGTTCAGCTAGTTCAGAGGGTATGGAGGGAGGGTAACCTGGACTGCAGCAGGGTGAACACTCGAACATCTACATTTATGGTAGGTACAAAACTGTACTATGTTCATCGTGTTACCCTGCTGCAGTCATCACACTTGGGTTGAATCCCAAAGCTCAGGAGGGTAGGTGGAGTCAGGGTTAGAAGAAGCTAGTAGGCCCTGCAAAACTGCAGTGGCAAAAGCAGCTCTAGTCATAGAGTAAAGAGGTAAGTGATAGTGTTTGGTGAAGGTGTGCACTGAACTCCAAGTAGCAGCTTCCAGAATATCCTTGGTTAGCACTCCCCTGAGAAAGGCTGCTGATGTAGCTGTAGCCCTGGTAGAGTGGGACCTAATGTTAGCAGGTACTGGTTTCCCATGATGTGTGTAGCAGAAACGTATGCAATGTCCTATCCATTTAGAAATGGTCTGTTTTGAGATAGCTTTTCCTTGTGATCCTGAAGCATAGGCTACAAAGAGCTGGTCAGTTTTTCTGAAAGCCTTAGTTTTATCCAAGTAGTAACGTAATTGCCTGTGAATGTCCAAAGACTGCAGGAGTCTTTCTCCTTTGTTCTGGGGATCTGGGAAGAAGGTGGGCAAGTGAATGGTTTGGTTTAGGGCCACAATGGATGCCACCTTTGGCATAAAGGAAGGATTAGTTCGTAGAGAAACTCTATCTTGATGAAAAATGAGGAAAGGTTCCAATGCCATTAGTGCCTGTAGCTCTGAGACTCTTCTAGCTGAGGTTATTGCTAGTAGTAGGGCAGTTTTCCATGAAAGAAATTTTAAATCAGTTGAAAAAGCTGGTTCAAACGGCAGCAGTGTAAGCTTTTCCAGGACAAAGTTAAGATCCCAAGTAGGTGTTGGAGCTCTCCTTGGCGGTCTTAAGTTCTTAGCCCCTCTGAGGTACTGTCTTAGGAGTGGATGTGAAAATAAAGGAGGATCCGTGCTGTAATGAGCTGAAATTGCTGAGGCATGGATCTTAATAGATGAAAAGGAAAGCCCTTTGTGTAACATCTCAGTTAAATATTGTAGAATCTGAGGAATGTTCGGCTCCAGGGGATTTAGGCCCTTAGCCTGGTTCCAGGCGCAAAATCTTTTCCATTTGTCTGAATAGGCTTTCCTGGTGCTGGGCCTCCTGGCCTCCAGAATGACATCCATAACAGCTTTGGATAAAGGTGTTGGCTGGTTGTTTAGGTAATTTGCCATGCAGCCAGGTTTAGAGTCTTGAGCTGACTGTGTAGAATCAAATTGTCTTGCTGGGTGAGCAGGTGAGGAATTTGTGGCAAAACCCATGGTGGGCCCTGGGCCATGTTCCTTAAAATTGGATACCAATGTTGGCATGGCCAGTCTGGTGCAACGAGAATCATTTGTGGCCTCTCTAATCTGACTTTCAGCAGTACCTTTGCTAGAAGAGGCAGTGGAGGGAAGGCATATATTGTTAATGTTTTCCAACTGAATGAAAGGGCGTCCACTTTCCAAGCTAGTGAATAGAAGGTCCTTGTGCAAAAGTTTTGAAGTTGGTGGTTGTGGGGGCTTGCAAACAGATCTATGTCTGGGCGTCCCCATTTTTGGGCTATCATTCTAATACTTGTGGATCTAGTTTCCATTCGTGTGGATCCATGATGTTTCTGCTTAGGTCGTCTGCCAATGTGTTTTTCTTTCGTGGCAGGAATTGTGCTTGTAATTGAACCTGGTAAGACAGTGCAGTGTTTCACAAGGTCATTGCTTGCCTGCATAGAGGGTAGGAATGTGTGCCCCCTTGCTTGTTTATGTACCACATAACTGTGGTGTTGTCTGTCCTTATTAGTAGTTGTCCTGGGTGTAGAAGGTCCTTGAAAGCTGTTGGGGCATTCTGCACTGCTAGCATTTCTTTTTAATTGATATGCAGGTGTCTCTAATCTGTAGTCCATTTGCCCTGAATGCACTGTCCTGCCATGTGTGCTCCCCAAGCATAGTCCGATGCATCTGTTGTCATAGTTTGCCTGGCTGTGGGTAAGGTGAAAGGCTGACCCTTGTTGAGGTGACATGCCTGTGCCCACCACAGAAACTCCTGTTGAAGGCAGGGAATGAATGGAATCACTGTTTCCAAGCTGTGGCTGTGCTGAGTAAATACACTTTTCAGGTACCATTGTAATTTCCTCATATGCAATTTTGCAAATGGTATTAGTAGTATGCAAGATGCCATGAATCCCAAGGCCTGCAGAATTTTTCTTGCAGGGAGTTGGGTCTTTGTTGCCATTATTTTGAAATATTGAAACAGCTGTCATTGTTTGTCTGGCATGAAATAAGCCATCTGGCCCATTGCATTCAAGCTGGCACCCAGGAATATTATGTTTTGTGAGGGCACTAGTTTTGATTTATTTTCGTTTACTGTGTACCCTAGGCAACTTAGAAGGTGTTTGACAAATGCCAGATGCTGTAAAAGAATGTCCTTGCTTTCTGCTTGAATAAGACAGTCATCCAGGTATGGGTATATTTGAATTCCTCTTTGTCTGCAGTATGCAATTACTGGTGCCAGGCATTTTGTGAAGACCCTGGGCACAGTAGATAAGCCAAAGGGCAGTGCAGAGAATTGATAATGCGTTGAACCTGCAATGAAGCAGAGGTATCTTCTGCAATTTTGTCTGATAGAGACGTGCAGGTATGCCTCCTTGAGGTCCAAAGTGACTAGCCAAGCATTCTTGCCCAGCATGGGAAGAAGCTGCTGTAGTGTTAGCATCTTGAATTTTGGTACTTGCAGATAGGTGTTCAGAATTGAAAGATCCAGAATGGGTCTCCATGCTTTGTCCTTTCTTGGAACCAGGAAGAGTCTTGAGTAAAATCCTTGTCCTTGCTCCTGTGTAGGTACCTGTTGAATGGCTCTCATGTTCATGAGAGCTGTAATTTGTTTTTGTGCCTCTGCCCACTGATTTGGTGGCCGGTTTGGCATTCCTTTGATCCTTGGTAAGGTATGAAAGTGGAATCTGTACCCTTGAGAGACAATGTTTAGAACCCATTTGTCTTTTGTGATGATGCGCCACTTGTCTGCAAAAAATGCTAATTTTCCTCCCAACGGTGTTGCCAGGAGAGATTTGCTTGGTAGTTTGAGGATAGAGTCATTGTGTCTGCCTTCTGCTAGCTTGGGGCCTGTCTTCTCCTCCTTTCTGGGTAGCAGAACCCCATTGGCGAGGTTTGTAAGGGCCCTGTGACTGACCTCTGCCCCTTGGGCATCTGTATTTGCCCCTCTGTGATCTGTCTGAAGCTGGAAAGAACCAATTTTTTGTTGGCCAATTTCTGCTGAAACGAGGGGGTTGTACCTGCAAGAAATCCTTGACCGTTTGCATAGATTTAGCCTTATCCTCCATTTTCTTTAAAACCTCTTCTGCTTTGACACCAAATAATACATCCTGTTGTAAAGGTGCATCTAATAATTTTGCTTTAACATGGTCAGGGAGGGTTTGCTCTTTTAACCAAGCATGTCTACGAATGACAGAGCCAGTAACAGCTGCTCTACAGGAAGCTTCCAGTGAATGAAATCCGCATTGTAAAGTATGCTTGCCAACCTATTCAGCTGCATGCAACAGATCCTGCATTTCCTTGAATTCAGGCTGTTCTGAATGTGTGCTCATTTTTTGTTTTAACTGAGACATCAGGAATTGTTGATACTTCAACATATGAAACTGGCAATTTAATGCTCTCATAGCCAGAGTTGCGGAGGTGTATATTTTCTTTCCCCATCTATCTAGGGCTCTGGAATCTCTTTCAGAGGGCACAGGATTTTTAGCCATAGAAGCTTTTGCTCCCTTAGGACCCTGGGATATGGTTTCTGGGTCAGCTAAAGGGCTTTTATAAAGGAATTTGTGTGAATCAGGTACTCTGTAGTATCTGTCTGGTTTGGCTGGAGCAGGAAGTAGAGAGTCTGGATTTAAACTAGACTCCAAGTAGACATCATCCACAATATCTAAAACAGGAGGGATAGCAAGAGGTCTGTGCTGGGGTAATAAAAGGAACTCTTGGATCTGAGTAATCATGGCCTTCCCAGTGGAAATGTTCCCTCATGGTATGTAATGTTTCCCCAAAGGAGTAGTCTTCAGGGGGAGATGCTGAGGGAATAGAGTCTTCAGCATCAGAATCCTCATAAGGTGGAAAAGTGTAATCCTGTTCCTCAGAAGAATCTGAGGAGAGAGAAACCTGGTCAGAGGATGCATAATCCTCCTCTTGTCTTGGTCTTTTATCAGGAGGGGGATGGGAACCCCTGATAAGGGTAATTAAATCTTCAGCCATCTTAAGCATCTGTTTCTTAGGCATGGGGCCTTGACCTGTAGACTGAAGAACAGTTTTCTTAGGTTTTAAAGGAGTTTTAAGCTTAGCATAAGATTTAAAGGTGAGTGTAGTCGGTCTGAAGACACCTTCTGCAACCGAAGGTGTTTCCTCTGCACCGGTGTCGGTAGTTGGCTGCGTAGGCCTAGTAGACTCCGCTTGGGAGTTGGCAGCTGACTGGAGTTCCAGCTCTGCGGTCGTCAGGGGCTGCGTAGGCACCTCACTGAAAAACGGAGAACCGGCGACAGGCCCAGCTGAGGCCTCGGGGTCTGGCTTATTCCTAGGCTGCCTGTCCTTATCCTTGCATTTTTTTATGAATTGTGGTCGTCGGCTGCTCCGACAGCATGATATAATTAAATTTCCTACCAAAGTAATGCCGTGTGAAGTCAAAACGGCGTTTGATAGTGCGTTTATTAAACCTAGCGCAAAACTGACAACCTGTGACGTCGTGGTCTGGGCCTAGGAAAGGAATACAATAGGAATGGAAGTCCTTATGAGGTATTTGCTTCCCACAAGAAATGCAATTGTTAACTTTTTCTGACATCGGACTGAGGCAAGAAAATGTTCCCCAACGGGGTACTTAGCTTTATTGAAGACTTCGGACTGAAATTCAAATTGAAAATCTTAGGTGTTGGCCGACCGGCACTTGCGAACTGCTTCAGGCACCGCGCGGCAAGAAAGACTGGAGAAAATGGCATCGGATACCTCTTATATACCCCTGGCGCACTGATGTCAGGGAAGAAGCGACAGCAACCGACGCCGGAGCAAGACTTTGGAATTCGGGCCGACTGCGGGACCGCGTGATGGCAGGATAACCCAAGTGTGATGACTGTAGCAGGGTAACACGATGAACATCAAGAGGCTAGAGCAGAGGGAGGAGGAATGGGTGATCGTATACTGCAACACCGAAGAAAAGGACATCTATTGTTATGGTAAGGTTTTACACAACTGCACTATGTCCTTCCATATCACTGTTGCAGTACTCGTAACCTAAGGGAATGTACAAAAAGTCAACAGGACGCCTGGGAGAAGGATGGAAGGAACAGCCTTTCAGAAACCCATGCAGTATGGCCCTGATAAAACCAGCCCTGGCAATAACATCCAACTTGTAATGTTTATTGAAGTATGAAGTGAGGACCAAATAAGCAAATTCAAGGATGTAATTGTTATCCAGACCTTGAAGGAAAAAAAAAAGCACCAGAGGAGGCAACGGCCCTGATAGAATGAGTCTGTACTGATGAGGAAAGACATTTAGCATGAAAAGAATAAAAAAATGGCATTAGATATCCAGGAAGAGACAGTTTGCTTAGAAACAGCCAAACCCAAATACCTGGGATGAAAGGAAAAAAAAAAGGTTATCAGATTTGTGAATGACCTTAGTTTTATCCAAATAAAATCTGAGCTGTCTATGCAAATCTAAGGAGTAGGGAACCTTCTCACTGGCAGACTGTGGAGAAAGAAAAAAGGAAGGCAAATGAATAGACTGATTAACGGACAAATCATTAACCACCCTAGGCATAAAAGAAGGATTAGTACAAAGAAACATCCTCTCTCTATGGAAAATAAAAAAAAGAGAACAGCCACGGCAGCCTGATGTTCAGACACTCGTTTGGCTGAAGTAAAAAGAAAAAAAAAGAACAGTCTTCTAAGCCTGATGTTCAGACACTCTTGGCTGAAGTCAGAAAAAAAGAACAGTCTTCTAAGTACAATGTTGTAAAGAAGCAGGCCCAGAAGGAGCCTGTTTCAAATTTTCAAGCACAAAACTGAGGTCCCAGGAAGGTGGAAATAATCTTCCTGGCAGGACTTATATGAAGGACGCCTTTTAGAAAGAATAGTTGTGTAGGAACTTACCATAATCTTAGATGTCCTTCTCTTCCATGTTACAGTATTCTCCCTACTGTTATGATGCAACATGAGAATAGAAGGACATCTTTCTTGATCTTGAGTATAGACAGAGGAGTCAAGGACAGATGAGCAGAAATCGCTGACACATGAGCTTTAACTGAAGAATATGCTAACCCAGCATGGAGCACATCACACAAATAACGAACCAGAGTAACTTCCACAGATAGGGGATCCTAATGACGATACAGGCACCATACAGAATATCTTTTCCATTTGGACATGTATGATTTTCTAGTAGCAGGTTTCCTGGCCTAGTGCAGGACTCAAAGCATGTCCTCAGAAAAGAGGTGCCTAAAAGGGAACAAAACCCTATCACCCACAGAAGAGTGGACAAGTGAGGATAGATATGGGACCCCTTGTCTTGTGTGAGAAGATCCACCTCAGTGAGGTAAACTTGTTGCCCCTGGCCATGTGATAAAGAAGTGGGAACCAATGCTGTCTGGGCCAAAAGAGTCACTAGCAAGATTTTTGGAGAGTCTTGCATTATCTTGTGCAAGAGTCATGGTAACAGAGGAAGGGGGGTGTACAAAAATATCCCCCTCCAAGAAAAAGATAGGGCATCCACTTTCAAAGCCAGAGGACTTGGGTTTCTGGAACAGAATACAGGAAGTTATATGTTCAAAGGGGAAGCAAAAAGATCTGAGGAATACTCCACCGATGGACAATGTACCATAACACATTTATTTATTTATTTATTTCAGTTTGGTGACCGGGGGGGTCCACTGGGCTCGAGAGCCCATTTTCAGTGGAGGCCCAGGGAGAAAAGCTCCAACATTACATAGTAAAAACATTACATATTGGAAAAAAGTTGCAATTCATGATACAGACACATAAGCTAAGCAAAATACAATTGATATAGAGGGTAAGACAAACAGGAAAATTGGTAAGGTTTTAATATTACATTGTAGACATTGAGTTTGTGGATTAATTAACTATTCAAAATTCAGACATGAACTGGTACTTTGTTAAAGTTGCACTTTACACAGTAAGCATTAAGCATTCAGATAAAGTACCCCTCAGGACGCAGATACATAAGATAATCAAGTTATAGTAGCAATTGAGGGTGCAGACACTTTTGAGAACAGAGACATGAAGTGGTGCAAATACTTTGTAGAATAGAGACATGAGCTAGTACATTAATAATTTAACAGATAGGTCATATGTTGCAAGGAAAAAATTCCAAGAGTTTATACAGAAAATGTGTCTTGTTTGGGTGCCAGAGCAGGTACAGATGAAGGGAGAGGAGAACCGGGAATGAAAACTAAATAATATGTATGAAATGTACAAGAAATAATGCTGAACAGAGAGTCATTTCTAGAGGTGTTAAGAGGTCAATTATAGAGGAGTTAAGTAGTAGGCAAAGGGGAAGTAGGGAAAATATGATTTAAATAGAGAAGAGAAGAAGGCTAGGTGGGTAAAGTGCAACTGCACTTCCACTTAGAGAATAAGTACGAATGGAGATGTGATTTGAAGTTGTTAGTGTTTTCAATAGTTCATAGAGAAGAAGGGAGAGAGTTCCATTTTTTGGATAGGGAGAAGGACAGGAGGTGCCGTCCAGCAGGGCGGGTTGGTTTGTAGATGGTGAGAAGGTTTAGGTGGGAAGATCTAAGTGGCCTGTTAGGAGTGCAAGGTTGTAGGAAGTTGGAAAGAGCAGAGCATATGGTAGGGTTAAAGAACAGCTTATGGACAGTAGTAAGTTGGAGGTAGTCCAGATAGTTGGAAAGGTCTAGCCAGTTAAGAATGTGGCGGGCAGAGCAATGGTGGGAGGTGTGTGGCTTTTATGGCAAAGTTGGAGATTTTATTGTAACAACTTTCCATTTTGGAAGAGATTGAGGCAGATAGGTTAGTTAGTACGGGTGCATCATACATTAGAGTGGGGAGAAGGTAGGTGGTGGCAAGGGTTTGTCTAGTAGAAGGAGTGAGATGGTGGATGTTTCTATATAGTAGGCCAAGTTTTTGATGGGTTTTTTTGATGTTTAGTTGAATATGTAATGCCAAATTTTAGGTGTTCATCTATGGTGACCCCAAGTAGTTTAGCATAGGGAACGATTTCTATAGTAGAATTGTTGTGGCTTCTGACTTGGAAAGAATTATTATCAGGTGGGCAGGATTTTGAAGGATTGAAGAGTAGTATTTTAGATTTGCTAGCATTTAGAGATAAATGTTTTTTCAACATCCAGTCCTCAGTGGCAGAGAAGGCGGTTTGTGTGTAAGACTGAGGTTCTGGGAGGTTGGTGGCTTTGCAGATTAAAGTGGAGTCATCAGCATATTGTACTATTTTAGTATTTGGTATGGCTGAGTGGAAATCATTGACAAAGATGTTAAAGAGCATAGGGCCGAGAATAGATCCTTGGGGAACTCCAGTAGGAGTGGAAAGGAAGTCAGAGGTGTCTTTCTTCCATTTTACAGCTTGAGATCTATCAGTTAGATAACTTGAAAACCAGGACAGGGAGTTGTGAGAAAGGTTAAGATTAGCCAGAAGGCTGAGGAGATGTGTCGAAAGCTTTGGAGAGGTCTAGTAGAACTGTAGAAACGATATTTCCGGAGTCACGGGCATGGTTGACTATCTCTAAGAATGAGAGGAGAGCAGTAATAGTGCTATGGCCAGGGCGGAAGCCATGTTGGGTTTGAGAGATTAGACTGTTTGCAGTTAGGAAGGGCATTAGTTGGGTATGAACACATTTTTTCCAGAATTTTAGATATTGGGGAGAGGATGGCTATGGGGCGAAAGTTAGAGGTATTATTATTTTTACCACCTTTATGAAGAGGATGTATAAAGGCAGAACGCCAGAGCTTGGGGACATAAGATTCTTGTATGGATCTGTTGATTAAGATGCTAATGGGGACGGCGATGCTGTCTGCAGCAATTTTTAAGAACTTAGAGGGAATGTTATCTGGGGCATTGGAGCATGGTTTCAACTTGCTGAGGAGTTTCTTTATGTAGGAAGTTGGAATTGGATTAAGTTCAAAGGTGGGGGGGGGGTTAGGTTTAGAGGCTGGGGTAGAATGACTATCTTGTAGGGGTGGGGTGTTTGGGAAGGATTTAGTTAGTTCAGCAATAGAGTTAATAAAGAAGGAGTTGAAAAGAGAGGCGATTTCTGCATCGGTCTTAGTAGTATCAGGGCAAGGGCTGTTTTTAGTGTCTGGGTGAAGGAGTGAGTTGATGGAGTTCCAGAATTGTTTGGGGGTTGTGGAGTGGTTGGTATGGAGTTTCCTATAGTAGGATTACTTATCCTTGATTATGTGTCTTTTGGTTAGGCTGCGGAGTTGCTTATATTTAAGGAGTGTTTCAGGAAGTTTATTGTGCTGGGAATGTTTCCAGCATTTATCTCGCTGTTGCATAAGTTTTTTTGGTTTCCTTGGTTAGCCATGGTGCGGGGTTGGGTTTGACTCCATAGATCGTGGAGGTGCTTGGGTATTAAGTACATTGAGGAAGGTGGAAATGAAGTGATCAACAGCGTTGTCTATTGGGAGTGTTTTTAGAGTGTTCCAGTTAGTTTGTTTGAGGGTGTTAGAGAAGGTTGTAGGGTTGAAGTTAGTAAGGTTTAGAGTATGAATATAATGGTGCTGGTGAGGGGAGGAATGGGTTGCTCGAAAGATAAAGGCAGGCAGGTGGTCACTAATAGAATCAGGAAGGATACCAGAGTCTAAAATGTTGTTAGGGTGCTAGTTAGTATCCAGTCCAGAGTGGATCCTGGAGGATTGGTTTTGTTGGGTCTGGTGGTAGAGTTAGTAAATTGGGTGAAGATGAAGAGATTGACAGCAATGGTGGGACTTTGGTTGTTAATTTTATTCCAGTCTAGGTTGACGTCACCTAGAATGTAGGTCTCTAGGTGGATATTAGTTGAGACCCATAGGAGGATATCTTCTAAAGTAGTTGTGTTGTTACCTGGGGGAATATACAGGGATATGATACAGATACTTTTATGAGTGTTCATTTGTAGTACTCCTATGACAAGTTCTGCAGTGCTAAACTGAGGAGTGGGATTTGGGCAAGGAATAATGGGGAGTGTATTAGAGAATACTAAGGCTACTACTCCACCTCTTCTATTCATGCGGTCATATCTGATGGTTTGGTAACCAGAGGGTAGAATTTCTGAGTCAGGGATGTATGGTTTTAACCAAGTTTTGGAGATGGCTACTATGTCTGGTTGGTTCTGGTTAAGCCAGGCATGGAAGTTAGTTACTTTATTTCATAAACTTTGGGCATTTAGAGTAACTAATTTAAGGCTTTTGAGGCAGGCAGTCGTGATGGTTATTGGACGGATGGTGTTGCTGATGAAACTAAGTCCAGGGTTAGGGTGTATATCACTTGCTAGAAGTAGATGGGTGAGAAGAGGAGGTAGTAAGTGGTTAAGTTTTCCATTTGAGTGTGGGGGATGACATGGAAGAGGTTTAGGGAAGTTGTGTTTTGCTACTGTGGGTAAGATCTTTGGTTTGAAGTAGTAGAGGTGGTTGGGCTGGACTAATGAGGCTGAGATGGTGTGGAAGTGAGGTATTGTAAGGGTGAGATGGGGGCTGGGAGAGTTGCAGTGGGATGAGAGAGAAGGGGGAAGTGGAGTGGAGAAATAGGAGGTAGCATGGAAAAGTAGAGTTAAAGTTAAAGTTAGTAAGATATTAGTGGGGGTAGAAGGGTAGGTGACGAAGAGGAGTTCATAGTGAGATGGTATAAGTGTAGAAGATGGAGTAAAGAAGGAGTAATAGTGAAGGGGAGGTAGTAGGTATGGAGTGAACAAGGGATGAGGAGTGGAGTGGAGGGATTTGTATAAGGGGTGTGGTTATTATTTGAGGGGTGGGGGTGAGAGAAGGACGGGTAGGGAGAGGAGGACTATGAGTGGAGGGGAAAAAGATGGGAGGTGACGTTTGGCAAGAATAAATGTAGGAGTACTGGGGCGGGTGGGAATTGGGGGCAGGGTAGGGGAGCGGCAGGGCGAACGGAGCGGGTAGAGCCAAGAGAGGAGAATCCTGTTGGAGAAAAACAATCTGTGAGAGAGGCTATGGACAAGGGCTAGTCCTGCTGAACTGGGTAAGTGTCGATCTAGGGGAAACACTAAGGGTAGGGCCAGAGAATGACTGGTTGGGAATAGAATAATTAGATTAGTAGCTCATGCGATGTGATTTAGAAAGTAGCACAAGTAGAGTACATATCCTGGGGAGTGCTGACATCTAGTGGTGGAAATGGGGTAGTGCTTGGGTGTTAAAGACTGTGATATACCTATGGGATACAGGGAGTTTTGTAGGAGGGGTGTGGGGGCTTATGGCTGTGGGAGACTGCAAGCACACACACGAGAGGTCAGGTTAGAACGGGATAAATGTATGCGTACATTTCCAAGGTATGATTAAACTACCTACACAGTGGGTTTCTGATTAGGTTCCCAAGGCAGGTAGGCCACAGTTTAAACAAAACGGGCAGTTAAGGGTGTCCTTTCAGAGATGGCAGGAGAGCTTTCTTTGAAGTTTAGTAGCAGGGATGGCACCTGGGTATAATGGACAGTGGGTTTCTGATTAGGTTCCCAAGGCAGGTAGGCCACAGTTTAAACAAAACAGGCAGTTCAGGGCATCCATTCAGAGATGGCAGGAGAACTTTCTTTAAAGTTTAGTAGCAAGGATAGCACCTGGGTACAATGGACAGTGGGTTTCTCATTAGGTTCCCAAGGCAGGTAGGCCACCTCTCTCTATGGAGCACATCTCTATTTAGCATCCATTCATGAGCTTGTCTACCACTAAATTATGCTCCGAGGGAATGCAAACTGTCTGAAGAGTCATTCACTTGATACTGAACAGCTAGATCTCAGACGAAGAGCTAGTCTGCAAAGAAGATAGGACCTTGTACCCCACTGCTTGTTGACATACCTTATTGCTGTGTTACTGTCTGTGAAAACTTTGAGGGGCCAGGGAAGAAAAAGGGAATGAGCCAGAAGCAGCATCCTCATCTCCTTTATATTGATGTGGCTAGATCTCAGATGAAGATGTCAAAGATAATGAACCTTGAGAGAGCCAAAGGAGACCCCCCCCATCCCCTGTATGAGGAGTCTGTAAAGAGCTCTGCAAACAGAACTGGAAGCCCCAGGTTGAGAGAAAGTTGATTAATCCACCACTGATGCTCGAGCTTGAATCAGGGAAGGAATGGTATTGGGATGTCAAGGGGGTGGCAATGTTGGAACCACACTGAACGGAGATACCACTGACACTTTCTCATGTGGAACCTGGACAGAGGGAGCATATGAATTTTGGAAGCCATGAATCTGAGGACCATATAACATTCCCTAGCTATGACAAAAGCCAGAGGAACAAAAGACTGAAAAAAAGGCAGTAAAAGACAGGCCCTTGGGGCAAGCAGAGATGCCAGCATAGGGATGGTCTGAAGCCTGCAACCAAGGAAAATATGATCCTGATAAGGTATCAGAGTTGATTTCAGAAGTTTATGGTGAAGCACAGACTCTAACAGGAAAATAATAAACTGGAGATCCTGTAGCAGAAGGGGAAAAATATGAATGAGCAAATTGTCCAAATAGGAAAGATCTGAACTCACCTCATCCTGCAAAAGGCAATGAAAGGACTGAGGCATCTGGTGAGTACCCTTGGGGCAGTAGAAAGGCCAAAGGGCAAAGCACAGAACTGAACATGCAAGGAAGAAACAGAGAAGCGTAAAAAATTCCTGAAAAGGGGACGGATGGGGATATGAAGGTAAGCATCTGAGATCCAGGGAGACCAGAAGGCCTGGGGTAGAAGGAGGAATAGAGTCTAAAAAGACAACATTCAAAAGGAAGGAATCTTGAGAAAGGTGTTCAGCTGGGAAAGATCCAGAATTGGTCTCCAACTGCTCTCCTTTCTGGAAACCAAAAACATCCTGGAATAAAACCCCTCCCTATCTGGGCATTAGGCAGCTTGAATGGTGCCCTGGACCAAAACAGAATGGAGCACCTCTGGGAAAAGAGGACACTGTTCCCATGGAGATCGAGGGATGCACAAAAAGGGAAGAAGGAATTTCCAAACCATGAAATACCCCTGGTGAAGAACCCAAGAGTATGTTTTGAACTTTAACCAATTTGGAAGAGAAAGGGGGAGATGGAATGATAAGGGAACCTGGTTGAGGGAAATGGGAAACAAACTGTCAAATGGAACCCGGCTTATCCAGGAAAGCAGGTATGTGGGAAATTGGGGTTTCAGTACACTTAGAACTCTTTGTTCCCTTAGGTGGAGAGCAAGACTGCCTATGAACTAAAGCAGATTTGGAGGGATAATTTCTCTGAAACCCAATAATAGCAGAAACAAAAATATGTTTCAACTCCTGCAATGCTTTACCTCTTATCCTGGGGAGACTTGCAAAGTTCCGCAGCAGTAACACCCAAAAGATTTTTATTATACAAAGAAGCATCCAACAGTTTGGCCTTAATGTCATCAGGCAAAGCCTGAAGACAAAGACAAAGGTAATGCCTCATAAAAGTACCAAGGGCAAAAGCTCTGGAGGAGGCATCAGCTGCATTTCATAAAGTGACAAGCAGCTTGAGAGGTAGAGCCCAACAGGGAAAGGGCAGAATCCTTCCCCTCAGAGTTAGGAAGGTCAGAAACCACTTTGGAAACATGAGAAAGGGCAGCCAAGACATATCTGATCACGTGAGTCTGGTAGTTGATGGCCCGAATGGATAAACTGGCAGCAGTGTAAACTTTTTTGCCCAGCCTCTCCATAGCCCTACTATCCTTATCTGAAGGGAACAACTTGATAGACAGCAACAGCTTGGAGGCCTTGTCAGAACAGAAAGACACTACAGAATGATCAGAAGAAAGGCATTTATAAAGAAATTTGCATTCATCAGGCACCTTGTAAAATCTATCAAGTTTTCTTGGGTGTAGGGGGCTGAGAATCAGGGGCCACAGAAGCTGCAGAAAAGATATCCAGGATGGCAGCTAGGACAGCAGGAACAGCTGATAGTTTAGAAGACTCCATCTGGAGGAACACATATCTTTTCTGAATGTCAGAGACTTGAGAACAACCCTAATTAAAAAGTCTCCATCATACAGGCAACAGTAGCCCCAAAGCAGACCTCCTCCATACGGGAATTTGGACTAACAGAATCCTTTTCCTCTGAAACATAGTCCAAGGTGAAGGAATTTGAGAAGAATAGGCCAGGGACTCTCCCCCAAAATCCAAATCCTCATTTGATGAGTTTAGTTCCCTGGGTCTTTTAAGAGGAGTGTGGAAGGGGCAGGCACAGACATCCCTTGAGGAGGGTTTAAAAGTCATTACAGCATTAAATAACTCCTGAGTAAAAATCCTGGCATTCATAACATGGATCCTTACCTTCAGGGGAAATATGCTTGGTTTTCTGTATCTTTTTCTGTGGAACATCCACACAAAACACCCTCAGAGGGTCAGACCCATGGCAATATTCAATGAGTGCATTAGAAATCTCCTCCCTAACTAAGATCTGCAGAATCCCATCCCCATTCCCTTGGATGTAATCAGCTGAGATCCCCCCTCAATGTTAGGGAGCAGACATTTGTAAAGCCTCCGAAGACATCTAAAATGTCAATCCATGCCAGCCTCTGACAGGGTTACGGCAACAGGAATATGACGCAACGACCAGACAATCCGCTGAGCTTTCACTAGCCTCAAGAGAGACGTCTGGGGGGAGGCTGAAAAGCAGCTGTATCAGACTGAAGTATTTTGTCCTTTTTCTTGGCAGATGGCTGACCTCAGGGATGGGAAGATTCAGCCTTAGCACCTTGAGCCAACAGCTTAACATGCTGATTTTCAAGTTAAATAGATAAAGAGGAAAGACAACTACTTAGGGTCTTAGGGACAAAAGCCTGGAAAATAAAACACTGCGTATGGTCGTTGGAAGCACCCAAACAGAAAAAAACACTGGCCATGACTCTCTTTATAGAGAATTTGCCTCCCATACTGACATTTTCCTTTCTGGCTGACATGAACCCAACAGTACTAATTAAAAAAGAAAGATAAGAAGAAACCCCAATGGGGCACTTATCTGAAACAAGGCTTGGTAAACAGCACAGTAGAAGGGTGCTCTGACCAATGTTCAATGATGGCATTCAGACTGGAGGCAAACAAGTTCTCAGTATGTGCATTCGTATATCACCTTTATGCCCTATGCCTTGTGTGGGAACATACATCTCATGTACAATGCCTGTAAGTACACTAAAGGCTTTGGTATACTTGTCAGACATTGGCCTGTCCTTGTCAGGAGACCACTTAGGTTATGAATACTGCAACAGTAATATGAAAGGACAACTTGCCTATTACAACAAAACAATTAAAGAATAAATTGAACATTTAAGGTTCAAGTATAGCTCAGATGCTCTCTAATGAGGTCTGTCACCAGAACATATTAGAAAAAAATCCTTGTGATTCATAGTCCCCTGAAATGACTTTCTAGGCATTGTGCTTTGCTCACCTGAAGAAATCCACTGACACATCCAGATCTTCCTCTAAAACAATGGCAAACTTTGCATCCTAGGGGAAAAAAGAAACAAGCTAGTAGCATAATCGAGATTTTCTTGGAAAAAAAAAAGACCTGACCATCTTTTCCAGTAGCAATTCATGGATTCCTAAAGTCTGTTACAATGCCATTGTTAACAGCTGTAGTGCCATATATGCAAAATGAGATGTTGTAAAGGTCTCCCACCATTTTACTGACAATTTATACCTTTTTGGTTATCAAAGCAGTTCTCTGATAATTTCTACCAAATATAATTAATGAAATGGAATCTTTATATCTCAGACAAAATCAACAGCTAACATGATTTAAACTATACAGTTTATTTAGACAGTATGTATTTCTCAGTTAACACATCTATATGTAAACATATTTCCCCTCTGATGAGACAGTTCATTTCAACAGTAAGATGCCAAGAAGCATTCCACACATGCTGCAAACATCAATGCAGCTAATTGGCATCTCTGCAAACTAAAAAACTCATTTACAGGGGTAACGTTGCACAAAGGCTACAGTGATGACAATGACTGCCATATGGACAGCAGTTCGAATAAGCTAACAGCATCCGTAATATAATTTACACAACTGGGGGAAATTACTCTGCATAAGAATAGTATTGTATGTTACAGATTCATCACAACAGTAGATAACAGATTAAAAAAAATAGTGGATAACAGATCCAACGTCTTTCAGCAGGTTCCATGTTATGTTAGTTTTAACCTGGACTCATCTTTAATAACTCTACAACTAGAACTAATCACTATGTAAAACTCTGACATCACAAATATAAATGAGTGGGCCCTTTACTTTCCTTCTAGTTTATATCCTCAGTGAGAAGAAGCGTGGATGTTAGAGAGCACACAACTTTAAGAGACAGTAATTCTATCCCTATGATGGTTAGAAAATCCTCCAAGAAGAAACTAAGATTCAACTATCTTTAAAAAAGAAAACTTGGCGAATAGAAGGTGAGAGGACTACCTGTTAAAAGGGTACATGCCAAAGGCTAACTGTTAAACTGAGTACTCGCATATTTAAACTAATATACTTCCAGATGCTACTCCAGCAGGTTATACATTACAGAGTGAGGCAAGTTCAACAGCAATTCACCATGACTGGTAACAATGAAAAATGTCATCTAGGAAAGAACTTAAACAATGCTGCAAAGAATCCATCTGAAGGATAGTAAACATCTTGAAATGTATGCTATGCAAAGAAACGGTCTTTAAAATCAAAACTGTCACTGAGAACAGCTTCAAATGGCAAGGTGTTTAGTGCATTCATTTAACATCAAAGTTGGACAATCCATAAAACTGAAGCACATGTCTTCATTCATTCACTCTACAGCTGCCTGCTTGTGACAATTCAGGCTTGGAAAGGAGCTGGAGCATATCCCAGCACTCAGGAAGCAAAAGGAAAAGAAGCCATTCCTGGAAAGGATTCCAATCAGAGAAAACAAGAGAAACATAGGGACATTTACTCACAATGTTCTGAACAAATGCAAGCAATAGGATGAATTGTCAACCTACTTTTAGCACACCTTTGGAATGTAAGAAGAAATTAAACCTCCCGGTGAAAGTATGCCTGAACATAAGGAAGACACAAGCAGACTTCACACAGAAGGCATCTCAGCCAATAACTTAACTGGATAATCAAACATTGTGATGCAGCAATACTAACTACTTTGCCACCTATTATCACCTTGACAGCAAATACTGATATTCTTTAATGAATATGGTGTCTAAGGTAATCAGACATACACAGGAACTGTTCCACTGCCTGAAGCAGAAATGGGTCAAATATTCAGTACAAGCAAAAAGCACTGCTGCTCAGTGGCTTAAGATCTCTGCCTAACAGCTTCAGTGTTCAATCTGATCAATACTCACTGTTTCTGTTGAGTTTGCATGTTCTCTCCATGTACGGATGAACCTTCTCTTGGTACTCCAGTTTTCCTCCCACTTCCCAAAACCGTGCTGGTTGCCGCTATTCTAAAAAGTGTCTATTTTTACTGTATTTACCCCTGCCCTTGTGGCCTGGGTCATGGCTGAAAATAGCTCTTTGATGAAAATTCAATTATTTAGTTAATAAATTAATAAAAATAAAGTAATCTCTTTTGGGGACTTTGTGCATGCACCCAGGTTCACTATCACCCGTCCAAACAAATCTGGTAACTTTGCAACTACCAAGCCTCTAAACCAAGTACACATATAGAAAAATTTCTACATATCAAGCAGGGTAAACCAATGCTTCTATGTCAAAACAGAGCAATACACAGTGGAAATGGTAGAGAATCCTAGTCTCTTTGTTTATATTGCATTATATTCAACGAGCCAAAAAAGGAGAAAGTTGATCTATGTAATCTGAGTGCCTCAGCTGTCCTACGGAAGCTGTCAAAACTTCCATCCATCCCCCCATTCCAGGAATCCAATGCTGCTCTAAAAATTGCTATTTATGTTACTACCTACCTTCCAATCCAGTAACTCCAGTTCCAGCCACCAACCAATCATCAAGAATAATGTCTAATAATTTAGTACTAAACACTAAGGATATAAGCCAACACTGATGTTCATTCTAGAAGACTCAATTCCCAAAGTCTCCATTCGCCTACAATGTGGCCTGCTCAATAGACCATGTTCCCAGTCTAACAATAAAAAAAAGTACAGTTGTGTACACTTACCATATATGTAGATGTTCGAGTGTATTCACTGTTGCAGTCATCACACTTGGGTTATCTGCCTGCAGGTAGCCCTCAGTCGGCCTGAATACCAGAGGCTTAGTATTTCTGCATCGGTTGCTGTCACTTCAGGACTGACGTCAGGTCATCAGAGGTATAAAAACAGGCAGCCGACACCATTACATCAGTTTTTCTTGCACCAAATGTCAGGAGCCCTCCAAATAGGGAGCTAAGTTATGGTGGAAAAAACACCACAAGTAAAATGTAAATACCAATAGCCCTGTAAGGGGTGAGTAACAGAGATAGAGAAGGAGAGAGAGCGAGACAAGGGAGATGGAGGGTGGGAAACCAGGACTGCAGCAGTGAATACACTCGAACATCTACATTTATGGTATGTATACACAACTGTACTATGTTCTTTGTGTTTCACTGTTGCATTCATCACACTTGGGTTCATTCCCAAAGCTGAAGAATGGGTGGAGGCAGTCAAGAAGAGATTGGGCTGGCTAGTATGCCCTGCAGGACTACTGTTGCAAAACCCACTCTGAATTTGGAAAAGAGAGGCAGGTGGTAATGCTTGGTGAAGGTGTGAACAGAACTCCAGGTAGCAGCTTCCAGAATGTCCCTGGTAAGGACTCCCCTGAGGAATGCTGTTGAGGTAGAGGTTGCCCTACTGGAATGTGTTCTGACCCCCTGAGGGGTTGGTTTCCCATGGTGTTTGTAGCAGAAATGGATACAATCTGCTATCCATTTGGAAAATGTCTGTTTTGAAATGGCCTTGCCCTCTGCTCCTGGTGCAAAGCTGACTAGCAACTGCTCAGACTTCCTGAAGGGCTTAGTCCTATCAAAGTAGAATCTGATCTGTCTGTGCACATCTAGAGAGTGCAGGATCCTTTCCCCTTTATTTTGAGGATTAGGGAAAAAGGTTGGCAAATGGATAGATTGGTTGAGAGCCAGACTGGACAACACTTTAGGCATAAAAGTAGGGTTAGTCCCGAGGGAGATCCTGTCAGCATGAAAAATAAAGAAGGGTTCCACAGCCATAACTGCTTGTTGCTCAGACACTCTTCTAGCTGAAGTGATGGCCAGAAGCAAGGCTGTTTTCCAAGACAGGAAATGTAACTCTTTTGATGCTGCAGGCTCAAAGGGGGGGGGGTAGCGTGAGCTTTTCCAGCACAAAGTTAAGGTTCTAAGCAGCATTGGGGGCTCTCCATGGTGGCCTTAAGTTGTTAACCCCTCTCAGGAACTGTTTGATGAGAGGGTGAGAGAAAAGATGTGGCTCAGTGTTGTAATGAGCAGAAATGGCAGAGGCATGGATCTTAATGGAAGAGAAGGATAGGCCTCTGTGGAGTAGGTCTGCTAGGTAATCCAGGATGAGAGGTGAGGAGGGCAGTGCTGTGTCTGCTCCTTTAGAGTGAATCCAGGAACAATACCTTTTCCACTTATCAGCATAGGGTTTCCTTGTACTGGGTCTTCTGGCTTCAAGAATGATGTCCAGCACCTGCTTGCTTAGGCTGGCCACTGGAGGAGAATTCAAGGAATAACCCCGGCTGTATGGTTCAGGGTTTGCAGTTGTGGATGCAAGATCTGTCCCTCCTGTTGAGTGAGGAGGGTTGGTATCTGGGGTAGGTGCCATGGTGGCACCGGTGACAGACTGCACAGCAGTGGGTATCAGTGCTGACATGGCCGGTCTGGGGCAATCAGGATTGCCCTTGGTCTTTCCTGTCTTATCTTGAGTAATACTCTTGTAATAAGAGGCAGAGAGGGAAATGCATAGATTGAGAGGTTTGCCTACTGCAAGGCTAGGGAATCCACTTTCCAGGCCCTGCTGTGAGGTGTCCTGGTGTGGAATTTGCTGAGCTGGTGATTGTAGAGGGAGGCAAATAAATCCACCATTGGGGTCCCCCATTTCTGGGTTAGAAGGCTGAAGGTGTTGAGGTCTAATTGCCACTCATGTGGGTCTAGGAGATGTCTGCTTAAGTCATCTGCCAGAGAGTTTTGTTTGCCTGGCATGAATTGAGCTTGCAGATGAATATACATGGTCAAAGCAGTCTTCCACAGGGTCATGGCTAGCTTGCAGAGTGGATAAGAGTGGGTTCCCCCCTGCTTGTTCATGTACCACATCACTGTGGTGTTGTCGTTTTTTTATTAGCTGGGGTCCTGGTGAGAGTAGAGATCTGAAAGCTGGCAGAGCATGCTGAACAGCTATCATCTCTTTTTGGTTGATGTGCAGATGAATTTGGCTTGGGCTCCAGTGGCACTGAATGCACCTGTCGTTCAGATGTGCCCCCCAGGCATAGTCTGATGCATCTGTGGTAAGGGTCTGGGTGGTGTGGGGTTGTGTAAAGGGAAGTCACTTGTTGTGGTTGCATGCTGCTGCCCACCAAAGAAACTCTGTCCTTAGACAAGGTATGATAGGTATGATGGTTTCCAGGTCCTGAGAATGTTAGCACCAAAGACTCTTATGTACCACTGAAGTTTCCTCATATGCAGTCTGGCATATGGAATTAGTAGAATGCAAAATGCCATGAACCCTAGAGCCTGCAGGATTTTCCTTGCGGATAGCTGGGTTCTGGTGGTCATTTGAGTGAAGTAGCCTGTTAGATAGGTTTGTTTTTCTGGAGTAAGGAATGCCATCTGGGATGCTGTGTCCAAGCTTGCTCCCAGGAATACAATCTTTTGACTGGGGACTAGTTTTGATTTCTTTTTGTTGATAGTGTACCCCAGGGAGGTTAGAAGGTCCTTTACAAATGTCAGGTGCTGCAACAGCTTTTCATGACTGTCTGCCTGAATCAGGCAATTGTCCAATTTAGGATATATTTGAATCTTTCTCTGTCTGCAATAAGCAATGGCTGGAGCCAGGCATTTTGTGAAGACTCTGGGAGCAGTGGATAAGCCAAAGGGAAGTGTAGAGAAGTGATAATGCATAGATCCTGCCCTGAAACATATATATTTCCTGCATGAGTCCCTGATAGGGATGTGCACCTAGGATTCCTTTAGGTCTAGGGTGGCTTAACCAGGCATCTTTGGAGAGCATAGGGAGGAGCTGCTGAAGGGTGAACATTTTGAATTTTGGCACCACCAAGAAGGTGGTTAGAATGGAAAGATTTAAGATTGGGCACCAGGTGCCCTCTTTTCCGGGCACCAGGAAAAGTCTGGAATAAAATCCTTGACCTATCTGTTCTGCAGGAACAGGCTGAATTGCCCTTATGGAGAGCAGGGATTGAACTAGGTTTTGTGCCTCTGCCCACTGGTTTGGAGGAAGGTCTTGGAACCCTTTTGGGGTTGGCAGCATGTGGAAATAAAAATTTGTACCCCTGGGATACTATGTTGAGGACCCATTGGTCTTTAGTGATGGAGGTCCTGTTTTTTGCATGGTGGGCAAGTTTTCCTCCTAGGGGCACGAGCAATTGGGCAGAGGTGAGGAGTGGAGTTGAAAAGTCATTGTGAATTCTTTCTGTAAGTGGGTGGCTTAGCACTCCCTGTTTTAGAAGTAGAGGAACTCCATTGCTTAGATCTTTGCATACCCTGAGACTGTAATCTGGGGGGGGGGGGGTCTGTTTCCCCTAGGTCTAGTTTGAGATGGCCTTGAGGAGGCTGGAAGGACCAATGTTTTGAGTGGCAATGCCTACTGAATCTTGGAGGCTGCACTTGCAAAAAATCTTTGTCTGTCTGCATAGACTTAACCTTTTCTTCCATCTTTTTTAGAACCTCTTCTGCTTTGGTGCCAAACAGACTGTCCTTGTTCAAAACATCGTCCAGTAATTTTGATTTGACATGGTTTGGCAAGGTCTACTCCTTAAGCCAAGCATGCCTTCTAAGTATAGAACCTGTGACTGCTGCCCTGAAAGATGCTTCTAGGGCATCAAACCCACATTGCAAGGTATGCTTGCTGACTTGGCTTGCAGAATGCATAAGCTCCTGTAATTCTTTATTTTCTACATAGTCAGGAAAGGTAGATAATTTTTGCTTAAGCTCCATAGTATGTTGCTTGTATTTCAGCATGTGGAACTGGCGATTTAATGCTCTGATGGTGAGTGTTGCAGAGGTGTATACTTTTTTACCCCATCTGTCAAAAGCTTGGGAATCCCTGTCCGAAGGGTTGGGACTCTTAGCTGTAGTTGCTTTTATGCCTTTAGGCCCTTGGGAGATGACCTCTGGGTCAGCAGAATGATTTTTGAAAAGAAATTTGAGAGAGCCAGGGACTCTTAAGTACCTGTCTGGTTTCCTTGGAGCAGGGGGTAATGTATTAGGAGTTAGACTAGATTCCATAAAGACATCATCCACAACATCCAGAATAGAAGGGATAGCCAAGGGTCTATGCTGTGGCAAATGTAAAAATTCCCTGAGTCTCTTTATGGACTGAGGATAATCCTGGCATTCCCAGTGGAAATGCTCTCTCAAAGTATGTAAGGTTTCACCAAAAGAAAAATCCTCTGGAGGGGAAGCAGAAGGAATGGATTCCTCTGCATCTGAATCCTCATAAGCAGATAAAGGCCTGTCTTCATATTCAGAAGCCTCAGCATCGTCAGACTCTTGGTCTGTTAAAGCTACTGGGGACAGTTCTCTTTCTCTTAGCAGGGGAAGGCTGGCTTCCCTAGTCAGCATGATCAGGTCTTCTGCCATTGTAAGCATTTGAGATTATGGCAAGGAAGCAGGTGCTTGAGTTTAGGTCATCATTTTTTTGGTGTAGCTCGTACTCTTGGCCTTAGAAACTCGGTAGTTTTAGTCAGAACTGAAGACGTGAAAGAAGTCGTCGGTTTGTGTCGAATATCGGTAATGCGAAGAACTTCCTCGGAAGCCAGTGCCTGCACAGCGGCTCTGGACCCATCCAAGGTAGAGACATCCACAGGTTCGATAGTCAAAGAAGAGTCTCACGGCATACCAGACTCTGAATGGGTCTCAGTAGTGGCCTGTAAATCCATCGAAGCAGGCATCAGAGGCTGCGAAAGCACCATACTGAGTACCGGCAAACTGGCGACTAGCTTAATGGGAGTGTCGTCGGCAGTTTTGGACCTGTGCAGTCTGGTCTCTGTCTTTATCCTTGCATATTTTCAGATGATCGGTAGACGGATGGCTTACCGAAGCCATTTTGGAATATGGAGACCGAGAGCAAAAGAATTTAGCTAAAATAAGGGCCCAACGACTAATAGTTTGGGCACTGAACAAAGTGCAAAACTGACAGTGAGGTACGTTGTGGTCTGGGCCTAAACACGTGACACAGTAAGAATGGAAATCTTGGTTTGGTATTTGTTTTCCACAGGCGAAACAATTAACTTTTTCTGACATTGGTTAGAGAACGAAAAAAGGATCCCCAATGGGGTACTTAGCTTTAGAAGACTTCAGGATGATTCAATTTGGAAATGAAAACTCGGGTGACGGCCGACTGGCACTCGTGCAAACTGCTTCTGCTTCGGGCTCCTCGGCAAGAAAGACTGATGTAATGGCGTTGGCTGCCTGTTTTTATATCCCTGACGACCTGATGTCAGTCCTGAAGTGACAGCAACCGATGAAGAAATGTTAATCTCTGGTATTCGGAATGACTGAGGGCTACCAGCAGGCAGAGAACCCAAGTGTGATGACTGCAACAGTGAAACACGAAGAACATCTTGTGTTCAGCGAGTTTATCACGTTAATAGACAAACAAGTAAAATTTATGTTCCCTTAATCTGCTTGGCCATTTCTACTCTTTCCTATACTACGTTTCTTTTCCATAATATTCCTATCACATTTACCCCTTACTGCTCTACATATCTCATCTCTCATTTTCTGAAGAAGAAAATTTAAGAAGCTTTCGTAGGCTCTCCTTGTACTATACACCTTGACAATAGGAAAAGCTATATAGCTTCATTACAACGGAAGTCCTATACTTCAACATTACTGAATATTTGAATCAAGAAAGGCATACATAAAACTGTATAAAGAAAAATAAATTGGATGTATAAATTACATGAAAGAAGTTCTAAACAAACTACACTGAATACTTATTGAAGCAGAATCTCAAGTGATGCTTAACAAGTACCTGTAAAGGTACAGCTTGACCAGTGCATGACAAAGACCATCTACCCCCGACATACACCCAGTGTATCTGATGCTGCCTTTTGCTCATGAACCTGACAGCTTAGGATTTTCCATAAAATAATGGCCAAATAACTTTTTTGTCTGCCACATCCAGCTATGGAACAGACAGTCAAGAGGAAAAGGTAACAACTCGCAACACTCCACTCACTACACCCAGACCAACTAAACCAACACCTTCAAAACCCACACATAGAAACACCAAGACATATACGGAGGCTCTGATTAAAAATCGAAATCTGCCTAGGCAAGGAAGACCACCAAAGCAGACACACAAGCAACCTCATCCCACCAACACACCCCAAACAACACACAACCCACAAACTCGGTGTGCCACACAACCACAGCCCATAAGACAAAACAACACACTAGTGATAGGTGACTCTATAGTCAGGCAGACCGACGTCCCACTCACCAGGCTGGACAAAAAGAAGGTTATTGTCAGCTGATTGTCAGGTGCCAGAATCCACCACATAACGCATACACTCAGATCACTAAAAGACAAGTACAAATATGACTCTGTCATAGTCCATGTTGATGTAAATGACCTGAGACGTAGCTTCCTGGACTACATGAACAGAGACATGAAAAAGCTCTCCAATCTTTTAGCCCAGGCAGGTATGACCCTAGCCCTGAGTACCATCCTGCCTTCAACAAAAATGATACCACAGTACAAGGATAAGATGATCAACTTCAACAATTGTCTAGGCTTCTGCTGTCATTCAAAGGGGATCCAGTACCTGTCTGCCTGGGATGACATGCCTGACAGGCCACAATGCTTCACCAGAGATGGCCTGCACCTGTCACCCCTGGGATTCAGGATATTTGCCAAGGCTCTTGCCGCCCCTATAGTGCCTTTTTTAGGCAAGGCTCAAAAAACAAATCCACCACCAAAAGAACTACAGGTAACAAAAAACTGAGGGCAATGTTACCCAATGCTAGGAGTCTAAACCTCACACTCACTTGAGGCACTCCTCAAAATGGAGAACATCGATATCTGTGCAGTGACTGAGACCTGGTTCAAGGCTCCCAAGAGCTCCCCAGCACTACCAGGCTATAATTCATACCACACATTTCGGCCACAAAACCCAAACCAAAACACGAAGTTCGGAGGTGTGTCCATATTCATCAAGGACAAACACACTTCTAGGCTAGTTGCAAAACACAATGCCTCTGAAATCATCCAAGTGCAACTAACCCAGGGCAAAAATGCATTCCAAATTGTAGCTCGTTATACATCCCCCACCATGACCCAGGAGCCTCACTCCTGGTTCCTGGGGACATCGGAAAAAATGAGGGTCCAACCAAATACCATAATAATGGGCGATTTCAACTACCCTAACAAAAACTGGGAAAACTACTCTTGTACTAACCCCCCTTGCTCAATGATTCCTGGAATTTATAAACTCTAACGCCCTGAATCAACTTGTCAACACCCCCACCAGGGGTAACAATATTCTGGCCCTGGTCATTACCAACATGGCTGACCGGTGCTCAACGCCTGAGATCAACTCCTTGCTTGTTAGTTCAGACCATAAACTAATCACCCTAGATATCCACATCCCGACCCCACACCCACACAAGGAAACCACCGTAAAAAATGTTTCCAAAGCGAACTTCTCGCTACTGAAAACTGAGGTGACTAACTTTGCGACACCCCTGCAGATGGATAACGCAGTCAATACCATCATGACTGCTGAATCCTACACAAATGCACTCTACAAGCACCTGCATGAGTGCATGGATCGTGCTATCCCCAACAAAACCAAGATGCTATCCTCCAAAAAAAGGAAGCCGATCTGGTGGTCCCCTGCCATTAACAAACTCTACAACAGAAGGAAGAAACTGTTGCAAAAGAGAGTAAAAACCCAGGTATGGAGGAACTCACTGACGGGCTTCAGTAAGAAACTAAGATCTCTCATAAAAACCTCCAAAGCTAATTTTGAAAGAAAAATTGCCACGGATTCCAAAGACAACCACAAGGCATTCTTTAGCTATGTCAAGAATCTCCATGGCAACACCCAGATCTGCACCGAGCTACAACAGAATGACACAAAATATACAGAGCCAACTTTGCCAAGATATTGGCAGATAGGTTCAGTGCAAACTTTACTCCCCCGTCACCCCCCAAAGGGCCTATAACTACACCAGATGTTTGTAGAGCCCCGGCAATCACAAACACACAGGTACAAAATAGCACTCTCTAAAGCCAAAAACACAGCATCCATGGGACCGGGCAACATCCCAGGCTGCGTCTTATACAAACTCCAAAATGAACTAGCCCCCCCCCCCCCCCCCACACCTAAAATCCATGTTCAATCACAGCCTCACCACAGGCTATGTGCCCACAGAAAGGCACACAGCAATGGTTATCCCCTCCACAAAGGAGGAACCACCACAGATCCCAGGAACTATCAACCTTTTAGCCTGACAAGCCTGGTATGCAAGGCCATGGAGCATATCATGATGGAACTCATAAACAAAGACATTGGTAACTTCCAAACTCTGGATGCTACCCAATTCGGATTTGTAAAAGGTAAGTCATGTCTCCTAAACCTGGTAGACTTCTTTGAAACAGTTACTAAGGCCATAGACGAGGGCAAGGTGGTCCACACAGCCTACCTGGACCTCGCTAAAGCCTTTGACACTATCCCTCATTCAGGAATCATAGACAAACTCATCAACCTTAACATAAACCCGTACGTCACTAGAGGGGTGGCCAACTGGCTCACAGACAGAACCCACACGGTAAGAGTTGCAGACTCCAGATCTGACTCCAAACTAGTGACAAGTGGAGTGCCCCAGGGTTCAGTCTTGGGACCCCTGCTGTTCGGTATATACTTCTCTGAAGTGCAAGCGAACACCAAGTGTCTATGGGCTAACCAAGTTCTCAGAAGACTGCAAACTGGGTGCCATTATCGATTCCCCCTGCCAATGTAGACATCCTGCAAAAGGACCTCACTGAGACAGACACCTGGTGTCAAAATCATGGCCAAAGCTAAATGCCAAAAAGTGCATTATTATCCCCTTTGGTAAAAACACAGTACCCATGAATTACCAAATAGGGGGAAGTTCACTTAGCATAGAAAGTGTGATAACAGACCTTGGGACACAAGTGGATAGTAACCTCTCCTTTGATAACCACATTGCCACAGTGGTCAGAAAACCTTTCTACGTGGCCCACTTAATCACAAAAGGGCTCACATCTAGAAATAAGGAAGTCATCGGCTTACTTTGGCCTTCAGGCCGATAGCCTAGTACCTACCTATGAACCTATAATTTGCCTACAGTCATTTCCCAGGTGCGCCACTTTATGAATGCAGGAGCAGATGTGAAGGTGCCATCATTTAGGCCATACATCTAAATAAGTGCTATGCTAGTTGGCCTTAATAAAAAAAGGAAAAGAAATACCAGCATGACAGGAAAATGCTAGAACAGGTGATGTGATAACTTTCACTGAGTAAACAAAGATTATACAATACAGTCTACTCAAACCTTTTATATACACCAGCCCATTATTAGCTCAAGATGAGGTATCTCATTCACACATGCAATCAAGCAGGTCTCAATTTAAAAACTATATCAGTCTATTAAAAAGCATCATATTATACTAGTACGCCTCCATTTCCCTTTTCCTTAGTTCTGCTCACCAGTTAGCTGCCAACCCTCAGTGTCAGTATCATTCAAAAAGGAAAATGAGAGTTTTCCACACCTTGCCTCAAATCATATTTCAGTACATTAAGCTGTCACTTGCAGACACTACCTGATATCCCTAATAACCTTTGTAATTGCTGACCATCATTTCTGGAGTATTTGATGAAATAGTCACATGATATACCAAATTTACAGAACAATTTTGTGCAAACTTTACACTACTCATAGGCATATGTTACAGTGCTATAGACATAAGAAAAGCCCTTACGTAAGGATAGAAATACCTGCTGCCACAAATTAAATTCAGATGGGACTAGGCAACATATCCTACATTTTTTATATAGCTTCAACAAAATTATAAATAACCTACTATGAAACATGTTAAATAAAATATAAAGTAGACTTACCCACACAGCATGCAGCAACAGGCTGCAGTGGTACTGATCTGCAAAGGGGGAGGTCAATTCAGATTCAAACAATTTCAAACTCCAGAATGGCTGCACACTGATCAACATCAGCTCTCCCAGTGTGAAAAAATAAACTAGAGACAAGAACGGGCAATTCTACCAGTTTTAGTACAATTCAGATACTGGCCAGTAAGTTCACTGCCTGGATGCCTGTAAAGAAACTTAAAGAGCCTGAAAGAAAGTCAAATAGAAAAGGTGAAGAGAACACTGACTGAGATGAATATTGCAGCTGTTCAGCAGAAAGCAGTTCAAGCTCCAACTCTGGGACAAGAGATGGTTTCCAGTAATTCAGAGGAAAATATAAATCAAATGTACTCAGAGCTGATTAAAATAAATGAAACAATGAAAGAGTATATAACTCAAACAACAAAAGGCTGGAAGAAACTTTAAAGAGCTGTTCAGATGAACTCATAAAAATGCAAAAATCTGAGGTTGAAATGAAGAAGAGGCTGGTTGATTATCAGACTGCTCAAGAAAAGCAGTTTCAAAAATGGCAGTTAGAGGACAAAGCATTCACAGAAAAATCTTATACTTTCTGTTGTACCTGATTAACTAGAAGGGACAGACTGTCTTAATTTTATGAAAATACAAATAAACAACTGGACTGATATTCCACGCAGAGCAGGATTTATTAATTGAAAGGGTGCATCGTGTGTATGCTCCAAATATGGCCATGAGAAACCAGCAAAGACCTGTATTAGTAAAGATGTAACCATATCAGCAGAAATAGTTGAGCTTGTCAAACCTGTGGCAGAATGGGAAAAGTACTAAAAATTGAAGACAGCTGAGTGTTTGTAGAAAATGATTATTCACAGCACACTCTTAGAAGAGAAGCAAATTTATCCAGGCAATTAGGGAATGTCAAGAAGCAGGTGTGAGATTCAAGCTGCTGTATCCAGCTGTTTTCAGAATATTTTTTCCTTAAGTATTAAACTCTTTTTTTGATACAGAACAGGCCACGGAGGCAATACAAAAGTTTATTTATTTTGTTTGCTAACCGGGTAGTGTCCGGCTGGGCAAGAAGCCCGTTTTCAGCAGAGAACCAGGGAGAAAAGCTCCAAGGTAGTTTACAAATAGCATTTACAAATGGCATATACAAGTTACAATAATTATAGGACATAAGGGAATACAGAAAAAACAAGTTCTTACTGTAGTGTTAAAATCAGGAGTAACAAAGTTAGACATATTAAAGGTATGTAGAAAATTATAAGCAATTGTCAGACATTTCAAACAATATCAATTTTCCATACATCATTCTTTTCAACCATTTTTTGGAAGAAATTATTCAAAAAAGCCAGGAGATACTGAGAAAGGAAGGGAGAAGGAGACTATAGACATTTGCAGGAAGAGGTGTTCAGCCTGGCCTTGTACAGAAGCAAAGTCTATGTTTAGAGAAGCATTCTTTTAGGGTTTGTTTAAATGCTAGTGTGCTACTGATGGTGAGAATATGCTGGGAAGAGAGTTCCAGTGCTTGGCTATGCTATGGGAGAATAGGGAGATGCCATAGGTTTTTGGGCTTTACTAACTTTTAACAATATTTTGTCAGCGGATCTAAAGGATATTAGGTTACTATAGAGTTGGACTAGATCTGATAGGGCTGGGCAGTTACCAGGTTTGTAAATGACTGTGTGAGCTGTTACTAGCTGAGTCAGGGTAAGGAGATAAGGGAGCTCTAGCCAGTTTAGCTGCATTAATGCAGTACAGTGGTGAAATCTTTGAAACTGATTTGTAGCAAATTTGGCAATTTTGTTATAGCAGGATTCAAGGCTATTTAGGTCAGATTTGCGAAGGTCGGTAAATATGTGAGAGCAATATAGAAGGGAAGATAATAGATAGGTTTGAGCAGTTGTGAGTCTGGCTTGGTCAGTGAGAAATGGTTTTGCTCTGTAAAGTGAACCCAGTTTGGCATGCACCTTTTTAATGGTTAGAGCAAGGTGTTTACCAAACCTTAGTCCGCTATTAATTGTAACACCAAGACGTTTTGTATGTTCTACTGGTTCTATTATAGTGTCATTGGAAGAGGAAATATAGATGGGGGGTGGATTCTTACATGTTGGGCTTTGGTAGAAGACCATAAGCTTGTTTTTTGGGGGGTTAAGTATAAGTTGATGGAGAATTGGATAATTTCCTATACTTTGGAGGGCTTTTTGATTTTTTTCTTGAAGTTTTTTAATAGTGGGGGCAGAACAGATCAGGGAAGAGTCATTGCGCCACTAGCATATTGTACAATTGAGGCTGGGTTAGCTGCAGTATGAAGGTCATTAGTAAAGATAGTGAACAAGGAGTAGACCAACGATTGAGCCTTGGGGGACCCCGACACTTATAGGGAGCTGAGAGGTGAGTTTATTTTCTCATAGAGTGGCAGCTTGTTTTCCGTCAGTCAGACGGCTATGAAACCATTTTAGTGTTTCAGAGCTGGAATGGTAGTTGGCTACTTTGTTTAGAAGTATTTGATGTGATACAGTGTCAAATGCTTTTGACATGTCTAGGAAGGTAGCGGATACTAGTAGGTTTTTGTTTTTAAGCTGGTATATAGTGTCAGTAAAGCTGATGAGAGCTGTACTGGTACTATGCTTGGGCCAGACACCGTGTTGTGTTTTTGCTAGTAGATTATTGGTCAGGAAATGGTCTAATATCTGTTTATGTATACATTTTTCTAAGATTTTAGCAAGTGGTGACAGAATGGCTATGGGTCTGTAGTTGGATATGTCAGCTGAGTGGCTGTCTTTATGTAAGGGTATAACGAGAGACATTTTCCAGAGGGATGGTACATATTGTTCAGAGATAGAGCGGTTGATTAGAAATGATATAAGGTAAGCTATGGAAGAAGCAGCTAGTTGAAGAAAGTCACCAGGTAACTGGTCAGCGGCTAGTGTGCATGGCTTTAATTTGCCAATAAGAGTTTTAATATAGTTGGTTTGAGTTTGAGGAGGGTAATATTTTTGTCAGAAGTCTGAAGTATGGTAGGCGGTGTACTGGGGATATTGCTAAGTAGGGAGGTAATTGAATTAATAAAGCGGGAGTTAAACTGAGAGGCTATGGAATTTTGGTTGGTCAGTGTTGGGACTGGGGTAGTGGGTTTTCCAGGGTTGAGAAGGAGATTAATTGTTTGCCAAAATCTTTTGTGATTGTTCTGGTATTTTAGCAGATTTGTTTGGAAGTAGTTTTTTTTTTTGTCCTGTTTAATTAGTTTTTTGGTTTGATTTCTAAGTTGCTGGTAGGTAATTAGGTTTCCTTTAGTTTTACTAGTTTGATAGTGAGACTAGGCTCTATCTCGTTGTTTCAGTGAAAGAAGTGAGTCATTTGATAGCCAGGGGAGCCTGTTAAGAGTTGGTGCATATTTTTCTTATGGGGGCTGGTTCATTGAGTATTTGAAGGAAAGAAGTATTGAAGTATTGAACTGCGCTATCAAGTGGAAGATGTTTCAAAGGTGTCCAAGTCATATTGTAGGCGTCGGGAGTTGAGTAATGATGGAGAGAAATCTTTTTTGTTGTGAATGTAGCTAAACAAACTATTGGAGAAATTCTGATAATGCCTTCTAACTAAATAGGTAGGGTAGTGATCTCTTACTGCATCAGAGAGACACCCAGCATAATATGTAATACTGGGCTTGTTAGTTGAAATCCAGTCTAGAGTGGATTGTCTCTTGGAGTGCTTGTCAATGTGTGTGGGGAGGTTAATTCTTTGGCAGAAGTTATGAAGATTAATGAAGTTTGTAGGGGTCTTAGAGGAGCAGGTGGTCCAGCCAAGATTAAAATCTCCTAGTATTCTAGTTTCCTGGGTAAAGTTTGCAGAGGCCCATTCTACGATGTTTTCTATTTTATGCAGGTTTTTTGCAGGGGGCAGGTAGGTAGCAATAAAGATGATGGACTTATGGTTATTTAGTTCAAAGTGTGCTATCAAAATTTCAAGGTTAATGATATCTGGTGGGGTAGTGTTAAGGTGTACCAAATTAAGATTTTTTTTAAATAATATGGCAATCCCACCTCCACGCTTAGCTAGGATACTATAGCCTGTAAGAAGAAATTCTTCAGATTTAATATGGGGCTTAAGCCATGTTTCCATAATGACAAATATATCAGGGGTGTACAGTGCAAATGCGACCTGAAATTCGTGAATTTTGTTTATTATGCTTCTAAGATTGGCATTAATGATACACAAGTCAGAGTTACCTGTTTTTAGTGGTAGGCAGGAGGAAGGTGGGGGGTTAGTGGATGTATCGGTGTAGTGAGTTTGGGAGTAAGGGGTTGGGCCTGGATTAGGATGGATATCACACTGAAGTTTGATGTAGGTAAGGCAATGGAGGGTTAGAGGTTTCAGTTTAGAAAATAGACTGTGATAGATATATAATGAGGTGGTAGAATTTGGGGTGTAGAAATATCTAAGAGAAAAGTAGAGTAGGGGAGGTATTGTAGAGGTATGGGGAGATATAGATAGTAGGTATGAAACCCTGGTGCTCTTCAATTACAAGCAATTTTGGGGAGTGATTATGAGGGGGAAGGTTAGATGGGAAGGCGGTAGCATGGAGGGCAAGGAGTAGGTAGGCTAATTATACAGGGAGAGGTAATGCATAGTTTACATGATACATTGTTGAGTAAGTGGATGGATCGTAGTGTATTTGAGAGTTGCTACCTAAGTTAGAAAATTACGAAATGGGAAAAAAACAGAATAATAAGAAAAATAAGAGTATGTAGTATAGGGTACGGTAGATAAGACAGGAAGGACAATAGCGGTGTCACTTGGAGATGAGAAATAGTGATAGGCATAGAGTAGTGCAAGGGAGTATGGTGTACAGATTAAAAAAAAAAAAGGTGAGCTAGTTGAGATATGGGGTGTGATTTGCTGCCTGTGGGGGTGTGGTTAGAAAGGGAAGGGACTGGTTAACTGTAAATTACAGGATACAAGGGGTAGGTGGGAATGGGGTTAGGGTAGAGGAGCGGAGTGAGCCCGAGCGTAGCGAGGGGAGTGCGGCTAGACCGAGGGCGAGATAACAGAGCTGCGCGAGACAGCCAGTCGCAATAACAATGAAAGTCAGTGATAGAATTTATTGATTATAAGAAATAAAAGAGAAGAAAATGACCTCAAGAGAGTTGTAGAGAAAGATGAGGAAAGAAAGAAAAAAAAAACAAATAGGAAGACAAGTTTGTCAACAGTCAGACAAGGTGATGGTTAAGGGAACTAGCATAAAAGAGCTGTAAAAACAGGTAAGCAGTGAGTATTAGAAGAAATAAGTGAAGGAAAAAACAGACATAAGAAAGTAAGCTAGGCAGTGTTCAATCCGAGTAGAGATAAAGAAGCAACAAGTAGGAACAGGAACAACAGAGGAGAGTGTGTGTGGGGGGGGGGGGGAAGCATTTCTAGGGGACCTATCAAAGGCAGGCAAAAACTGGTTTGCTGGTGTCCATTACTATAAGCGAAATACACTAGTTTCAAAGCTTAATATCTGGAGTTCACAACTAATTAGGTTAAAAAATTAACTCCACAATTAACATACATAAATTAAGAATGGCTCTCTTAGAGAGTAGTAGAGAGTCCAAATAGCTGGAGCAGCTGTTGGTCAGCAAGGGCCCAGTAGTCCCGGGGTTAACGCTCTGGGACAGGAGGTCAGAGATTTGTATAAAGGGATAAGCTGTTAGGGGTGGCTCTCTTGGAGAGTAGTAGAGGGTCCAAATAGCTGGAGCAGCTGTTGGTCAGCAAGGGCCCAGTAGTCCGGGGGTTAATACTTTTTTTTTTCAACACAAAGTGAGCCATCAAACAGAAGGGGACTCTTCTTCTCATTTTTCTAATTCTTCTGATGATAATGTTTACAGAGAAACTTTGTCAGTGAAATCTTTTCCAATGTCCTAAAGGAAAATGCGTGAGAGGAAGAAAAAAAGTAGATAAACAAGCTGGCTGCAGAACGTTGAACAATGTAGGAAAAAAACAGTTTAATACAGAGCAAAGCTTTCGGGCAGAACCCTTCTTCAATTCTAACACATTCAAGTCTAAAAACTGAAAGCTTAAATACAGGTCTAAAGTCACATGACCAGCAGCCAAATAAAATCACGTGACAAAAAATAACACAGTACTAAAAAATACATAAAATATAAATAAGTAATAAATATAATAATAAAATGCAATAACAGAAAATCAGCAAATTTTACTATTACGTAACTTCAATGTTCTGCAGAGAGCTTGTTTATCTACTATTGTTGCTGTCATTGGGAATTCCTGCCTAGGTCTATCTCGCAGCCTTTAGCCCTATTATGGCAGTTCAAAAGGGTTTGAGTTCTTTAAGGTCTCTCATCAACATTGAGACTAACCCACTGCTGAATTACACTGACACAGTGAACACTGCTACTACGACTGAAATTGCTTCTGATTCTGAGAGTATCGCTGAGTTTCATAAGGTCTTACAATTGCTTGAAAGAAAAGTAACTGCTTTCAAGCGTTTACAATGGCAATGTTTCAGTTTTTTAGCCTATGTGGAAAGAGGCATCGTTCCACGTGGACTTAGAATCCTCAAAATGCCTTCATATGGCAATACTTTTCCTGAGTTACTTAAATCATGGCAACAACTTAATATCAAGTTGTCGTTGGACTATATGTGCGTAATGAATGACTTTTTTGTTAAAACAGAAGAGGAGTATAAAAGTGAAATTTTTGTCTTGGAGAGTACTATTTTGGAAATGTCTGTATTTTCAAAAGTTACCCACATTTACCAGCAAATGCTTGATAGATTACAAGCATTTGATGTAAGAATGGAAGCTACTAAAAAACGGAAGCTTCAACGCGATATAGGGGACTTCCAGAGAGGGCATATCTTTTCTTGGCCCAAACCAGAGAATCTTTCCAATGTTAAATATCATAAAACTCCTCGGAGAGAGGCATTGGACACTCTGGACATTTTTCATAACAATATACCAGCTACGGATGCCCCAGTAACACCATTAACGAAGGAGACTCCTCCAATCTTAGCAGCAAGTGAGACGCTCCAGCTGATGTCAAATTCTATAACTAATACTGCATGTGCATTGACCGGAGCTAGAACTAAGCATGATGGCGGCGATAACGCAGCTAATGGAGCTGCAAAGAAATCTCAGCAGCTTACCTTGAATTTTACACACAAGCGATTTCAACTGGAGCATCCTGAAACTGTCCTAAATAGGTCCCCGAAGCTTAGAGAACCGGTAGTTACACAGATTCCACAAGTAGGAAAACGGAAAAATGAAAGCCCTTTAGGACTCAACAAAGTAAGTCGCAAGTAAATGTGGTGTTGAACTTATCTGCTTTTGAGCTACAACCAGCTCATTTTTCCCTTCTTAGAAAGGGATTTAAATATATACCATCTTGCAGTGATGATGTTGTCTCTGCTTTGACTGATCTCAAAATATGTGTACGCAATTTGAACTTGAGACTTTTATTTGGTGACTCTAGTTTGCTTGGGGATAAATGTAAACGACGTAGCATTTTTATTCCGGTTAGTGTTCCGGTTTTAAGGGCTTTTCATGATATATGTGAGTCCCAGATTAGAGAACTCTACTCAAAACCTTTAAAGAATAAGAATTATAAACTGAATTTTTCTGAATATAAAGCACTTAAAAGTTTACAGTATTCCAATGATATTGTCATTAAGCAAGCGGATAAAGGGGGTATGGCTGTTATAATGGATCGTGACAAATATCTATCAGCTGTTTCTCTGTTACTTGAGGATGAGACTGCCTTTAAAGTTATTACTTCTTTAGATGTGAAAAAATGTGTGAGCTATGTGAACATGGTAATTTATGACTTACAGCTTAACGGTGATATTGATTTAGACCTTTTTCATTTTCTCACTGTACCATGCCCTTTGATACCTCATTTATATGGTATTTCCGGGGGTGGCTGGGTTACAGAGCCTTTATCTGTATACCTGCATAGACAGTTGCAGCCCTATTTGCTTGGGTGTAGCACTATTTTAAAAGATACCTATGACTTGTTATCTAAGTTACATGTATGGTATAATGGTGTAAGAACAGATTTAAGTATTAAGACACATTACTTGGTAACTCTTGACATTGTATCCCTATTTACAGTCATTCCTAATGACGTTGGTTTAGAACTTTCAAGAGATTTTTTGTCATCCCAACCTAACCCGGACCATAAGTTTATTTGTAACATCTGCTGTCTTATGGATGTAGTTTTGAAAAACAATGTTTTTATGTTTAATGACTCCTTATTTCTTCAACTCACAGGGGTAGCTATGGGCACTTCAGTTGCAAATACGTACGCTAATTTAGTTCTCTACCAATGGGAACGGAACCACCTGTTTAATGATAGGAATACGTTTGTCCACAATATCAGTTTTTATCAACGATTTGTGGATGATTGTTTTTTTAATATGGAATGGTACATTGAATGATTTGAATAGCTTTGTTAATTATTTAAATTCTACAACTGACTTTTTGAAGTTTAAAATGGAAGTGTCTGATAGTATGATTTTCTTTCTAGATGTCAAGCTTCAGTTACAAGAAGGACTCTTGAATACTAGTGTATATAGAAAGGATGTAAGTTGTGGTAGATACACACACTACAGTAGCATGCATGCACCACATATCTTTAAAGGCGTAGTTAAATCACAATTTACTAGAGTTAGCAGACTTACTACTGATGATGCACAATTTGTTTTACAGCTTGAAGAAATGGTAGATGACTTTACATATAGTGGTTATGATGTTCAATTACTGTCTAAATTTAAATTGGACACAATGGAAGCCAGGAAGACTTCTTTGAAACCTACCTTCTTCCAATGTATGGTTAGTCCTCCAAATTCCTTAAATAACAATATGAATAATGAACCATCTTTGACTAGGTATATTACAACTTATAATAGAAGGTCTAATTCTATAAAACAAATCATTACTAGGAATTGGTTAATTTTAATGGCACTGGATGAACTGAAGGCAATATTGGGTGATAGACCACATTTTACCTACAAGAATATGAAGACAATTAACAGTCTATTATGTTATAAGGATTTTTATAAACCTAGATATATGCCTAATGCTGTAAAGCTTGGTACATTTCAATGCTTTAATTGTGTTATTTGTAATATATTTTTGGCAATGGCAGTGATACATTCACACACCCCACTGATGGTAAAATTTTTAACTTTAAAATTTCAGCTACATGCAACACATCGTTTGTTGTTTATTTGGCCACGTGTAATTCTTGTACTTCATTCTATGTGGGTAAAACCACACGTAAGCTGAAGGAACGTATTATTGATCACAACTCTGAAATTAGGAGATGTTGCGATAGGAATGCATTATATAAGCATATAAATACTTATGGCCATGAACATACTTTTAAATTCAGAGTAATTGATGTAGTATGTCCCAATGTAAGGGGTGGTGACATTAACAACTATCTTGAAATTAAAGAATTCGAATGGATCTTGAGACTGGCTGCTGATTCATCTCCTGGTCTCAACAGTATGGTTAGTTTAAAACCCATATTAGTGAAGTTACGTAATAGTAAAATTTGCTGATTTTCTGTTATTGCATTTTATTATTATATTTATTACTTATTTATATTTTATGTATTTTTTAGTACTGTGTTATTTTTTTGTCACATGATTTTATTTGGCTGCTGGTCATGTGACTTTAGACCTGTATTTAAGCTTTCAGTTTTTAGACTTGAATGTATTAGAAAGGAAGAAAAAAAGCACAGGAGTTGACTAGAAAAATCAGAAGTACCTTGGACTTGAACCAGAATCTGGAGTTGGGAGATGGATATGAATAGGAAGAAGATCAGGAACACTAAAATTAGTGAATAAATGTGAGATTATAAAGCATCAATCATATTTGTGAAACATGGTTTTACAAGAAAAGTGGCTGAACAAGACTGCACTTTTGATGACTTTGTTAAACTTGTGGGAGGGGATTGAAAAAGCATATACCCCACTAAATGCCATTAATACTTGGAAAGACATTAAAAAGGGGAAGAAAAAAAGAAAATAACTAACTAAACAATTTTTGGCCTTAACAGTATTTGAATAAACTATTTTATGATATAAATTGCATTGTTGTATAGTAAAGGACTTTCAGTGACTGTGGTACGTGAGAAAGACACTAAAGAAAACAAGCATTTTTTTCCATTTTTTAGTTTTAAGAAATGTAGATATTACAATGCAAAAACAGAAGAAAGACTGAACAAAAGTATGTTCAAGTTAATGTGCTGTAATCCTGGGTTGTTGTGATGGCTGATGGGGTGTAAAAGTGCACTGACTATAATACATGTAGAGCTAAGATATTTTGTCTTACTTTTGCAAAGGCTAATGTTTGCATTAATACCCTTGGCTTAATCTAATAACAAGTTTATTGTGTAACCATGTGTGTTATAAAAGAATACTGAATATACTGAAAGTTTTTCTTTAACAAATACATGTTCAGTATGAGATGAGAAGTCTGCAAATGAGGGCAGCTGTACACTCTGTTTTTATGTTTCCGGGCAATAAATCTCAAGATTTCTGGACATTATTTGCTGAGTGAAATATAAAATTAAAAGATACAAAGGCAAGCAGCTTAGTAAAAAAATAAAGTTTGAAATGATCAGAAGTGAATAAGAAATAACATTTTTTGGTACCTAAACACTTCAATGCATTTACTAGAACTGTGTATAATTTAGATTTAATGATAGCATCCAGTGCTCTTTATCTTAAGGCTACACATTAATGTTTTCTGAAAGCATACAAGCTGTTTTACACATATGGGAGGAGAATAAAGATAATCTAAGATGTCAAGTAGTGTATATAGGAGCACAGGTTGCAATTTGCGGTTTAGGATGAATAACTTTAGCTTTAGATTAACTAAGCATCTGGATGCAGCTGTCGATTTGAGATAATGTCCTATCAGGAGGGTTAAACTTTATTACTTGAAGAATGTTCACAGTTTTCTTTCTTTCTTTTAAGTTAATAGGTTAGGGGTTTGTTCTGGGGGGGTGTTTGTTTTTTTGAGTGAGAGTTTTCATTAAAACAAAAGGTTCTGTAAAATGCGGCATAGGTTCAAATAAAGATGAGAAGAAACAACTGCATAAAGGATCAACTGCCAAACATTAGTGGGTGCATGTAACATAAAAACTGGAATTAGAAATTTACAAAAGCTGTTATATGTAATAGATGGGAATAATAACTTATCATAATAGCTGCACAAAACACATTCTTTTGGAAAGTGCATGGCCTCACAAATACAGACAAAAAAAAAAGGTGAGAGTAGTGGATTATGTCAAGAAGTACAGAATGGTAATAGCAATGCTCCAGGAGAAACAGTAGGAAAGAACTGAGCATGTGAATTTGATGAAAGGATTTCAGGAAGAATATTCTGGTAGAGGAGCTCCAATGGTGATAGAAGAGGAAAAAAGATAGTAGATTTGTGGTTGTAAAGGGCCACCTAAAAAAAGAAGTTATGTACTCACCATAATGTTCTGTGTTTGTTGTCCTTGATCTCACCTTTCTTCTTGCTGTTTGGGTTCAGAGCAGATCCTCGGCTCTGCCTCAGCCGTATACTATAGCTAGAGAGCATTTACTGGCTCAAGGCTAGCCCCTATCCCAAAATGCCTAGCAGTAGTTACCCAGATCTCATTTGTGATAACCCAGCACTAGACCATGCAGGTAGAAAAAATACTCTTATTTTACATACAAAAGAACACCTGCATATAAAGGAGTAAACCATCAGCAAGAGTAAGAAGGGGAGACTAGGACTAACCAAATGGTATGGTAAAGGGAAACTCAGCCAGTGTAGCCAATAAAAGGGAATTCCTCTCGATCCTCCAGAATGGGGGAAGGAGGGTGGGATGCAAGAAGGAAGGTAAGATCAAGGGCAACAAGCATGGAAAGTTATGGTGAGTACATAACTTCTTTATGTTATGTTGTCCCTATCTTGCCTTCATTCTTGCTGTTTGGGACCGTGTCCCCAGCACCTTTTTCTTGGGTGGCTCACTGGAAAAAAACTCTTCAGGACTGTGGAGCCAAAGGATGCCCTGTTCCAGGAGGCCACATCCACTTTGTAATAAGTGATAAAGGTATAAGGATTAGCCCATGTAGCTGTCGCACAGATCAAATCCAAAAGCAGTCTGGCTTGAAAAGCAATAGAGGTGGCCAAGGCCCTAGTTGAGTGTCCTTGAATTTTTCCTGGAAGTTTTTTGTTGCTCAAATCTAAGATGTAGATCACAGTGTCTGAAAGCCACTTAGATAGTCACCTTTGAGACTGAGCAACCTTTCTCATTCTCTGCAAAGGATATGAACAATTGGTCGGACTTTCTGAAGTCCTTGGTCCTGTGTAAATAAAAATGTAACTGTCTATGAACATCCAATTGATGGAGCTTATATACTTTGCCTTGTCGCCATGATTGGGGAAGAATACAGGAAGCTCTATGGACTGATTCAAATTGTACTCTGAACATACCTTGGGTAAAAAAGAGGGGTTGGTTCTAAGAGAAACTCTATCTTTGTAGAAAATCAAGTATTAGGGACGAATAGATAAGGAGTGTAATTCTGAAAGCCTCCCAGCTGAGTTAATGACAGTTAAGAAAAGGGTCTTCCGTGTCAGAAATTTCAGTGGACATGAAGCAGATGGCTCAAAGAGGGGAAGAATCAGTGTGTCTAAAACTAAATTTAGGTCCTGGGGGGGGTTCTCTTATTGGAGGTCTTAAGAGGGTATTACCTCTTAGGAATGCTTTACATAGCCTATGGGACATGATTGTTGGAGCCCATTTCTCTCACATGGAAATTAGAAATGGCAGCCAGCTGAACCCGGATAGTAGCTGCCACTGCTCCTTGCTCAAAGATTTCAGCAAGAAATTCGAGAATCTTTGAAATGGGCGCAGTAAATGGATCAATCTTGTTTTTGCTTGCCCAACAAGAGAACCTCTTCCATTTACTAGCATAAAGTTTCCTTGTAGTGGGCTTATGGGAGGAAATTAAAATGTGTTGAACTGCTGGAAAAACATTGGGAAGCCTAGCTAAGACTGGAAGTGGAGAAACCAAGCTGTCAGCTTGAGAATTTAAATGGAAGGGTGGAGAGCACCTGACTGATGCATCAGGAGATCTGGAACTGGGTTCATGATCCAAGGCTCCCCCGTGCAGATGAGGCCAAAGGAATGGGAACCATATCTGACAAGGCCAGTAAGAGGCAATGAAGATTAACTTGCAAACCAACGACTGTGACTTCTGAAGAACCTTGCGGATCGGGGGAAGTGGTGGAAAGGCATAAAGCAGTCCCAGGGGTCAATTGTGAACAAGTGTGTCCCTGGGCGACTGTCCCAGTGGTGGGACTAGGGCAATGTAGCTGCTGCATTTGTTGTTGAGGGGGTGGCAAACAGATTACAGCATGAGTGGCCCCATTTTTCCTGTTTCAAGGACCACTCATGAGGCATCAGAATAGCCCTACTGAGCTTGTCCGCTATTACGTTGGATTTCCCCGGGATGTGCATTGCAACCAGAAAGTGATGGGAAGACATCACCCACTGCCAAACTCGTAGAGCCTCTCAACACAAGGGATAAGACCTGGTTCCGCCCAGTTTGTTGACGTACCATACTACCGACATATTGTCTGTCTGAAGTGTTATAGTCTCTGTAGATAGAGAGTCTTGAAGTGCTTGAAAGCCAGAAGCACCGTTCTCATCTCTAGGACACTGATGTGCAAGTGATACTTATGTTCCTGTCAAGTCCCTTTAACAGTCTGTCCCAGATAATGCCCCCCCACCCTATCTGGGAAGCATCCGTGGTCACTGTGGCTATGGGCTGGAGGGTTAGAAATGGTCTGCCCATTGACACCAGAGGGGAGTAAAGCCACCATGCTAAGTCCTTCTTGCAAGACTCCGTGATCCAAATCTGATGTGACATTGGTAAATCCTGGAATGACCATTGAGCAAAAAGGAGCCACTGCAGAATTCTCATGTGGAAGTGCGCCATAGGGACAAGAGTGATTGCTGCAACCACTGAACCCAAGACCTTGAGGACAAATCTTGCCTGGATTCTCTTGTTTGCCATGCGGATTGAAACTTGACAAATGGTTAATTAACACTCTTTCGTGAGGCAGTTTAGCTATCATGGCCCTTGTATCTAAATCTGCTCCTATAAATGTAATATACTGACAAGGCAACAAGGCAGTCTTTTCGTAGTTTATGGTGATGCCCAGTTGTGTACAAGTGTGAACAGTGGAGTCCCGTATCTCGATCAGTTGATACTTGGTGGTGGCAGTGAAGAGCCAGTCGTCTAGATATGATAACACCCGGAATCCTAGACGCCTCAGGTGAGCCGAGACTACTGCCATGCACTTGGTGAACACCCTGGGGGCTGTGGTGAGACAAAAGGGCAGAGCTCTGAACTGGTAATGATTGGCTCACAGCTGAAAGCATAGATACCTCCTGGATCGCCTGTCCATTTTTACGTGGAAGTATGTATCCTGGAGATCGATAAGCACATCCAATTATCCTGACCCAAAAAGGGAAGAATGGACTTTAGTGTTACCATCCGGAACTTTGTTTTCTTGACTGATTTTTTCAGTTTGCCGAGATCCACAATGGGCCTCCAGTCCCCTGTCTTTTTTGGAACTAAAAAGAACTCTGAGTAAGTGCCGGATTCGATCTGGTTTGCGCGGACTTTTTGGATGGCTCTTTTTTCTAGCAGCCTTTGAACTTCTAGGTTTGCTTGATCCCGAAGACTGGGTGGAACATCTTTGATCGAATGATATTTTATTGTAAGGGGTGGTTGGGAGAAGGGAATTTTGTAACCCCTGGATATTAATCGATAGTACCCATGTATCTTCTGTGATTGTTCGCCAGGCTTTTGGGTACAAGGATAATTTGCCCTCAATTGCCTCCAAAGGCAGACTTGTCAGGCCTCCTTTCAGGAGCTCTGGAAGGGCCTGCCAAAGAAAGTATCTCTGTCGGACTGATTCTGCGGACCCTCCCTGCTGCGAGATTGGTGTCTCACGTTATTATTTCCCTCTCTACCCTGGGGGAAAATCTCCATGTGTGTTGCGCGCAACTCCCTGAGATTTCCAGAACCACGTCTTCCCACTCTTCTGACCTTTGGGGTAAGGTCTGGCGGGAGCAAAAAAAACGTACTCCCATGGCAGAGAGAATTTTGCCATCCCGTTCACACCTGGTAAGAGTCTCTTTTACCTGAGGCCCGAACAGCGATGAGCCGTCAAAGGGGGTATTGGTAAAAGAGGACTTGAAGGGTTCAGCAAATTGACAAAGGCACATCCAGGAGTGTCTATGCAAGACAACTTCTGTGCCTGCTGCCCTACTCATTCCATCTGCTGCGTAACAGATCAGCCGCATGGAGGCGTTAACTACAGAAGTCAAGGTCGCAAGTTGTGAAGCCGCCTTGCCCGCATCTCCTTCAGCTGTAGGATATCTCCCAACTCCTTTAGGAGATCCCTCTGAAGACATGTAAAGTGGGACAAACAATTCAGTGACCTGAGAGTAAAGGCCGCTGAAGAAAACATACTCTTCCCATACCTGTCCATCATACAGGACTCTTTGTTTAGCGGATGGATAGAAGATGAAGTCTCCACTAGTTCTTTCTTGGTGGCTGCTGCCACCACCATAGCATAAAAAAGGCTGATCATCTGCAGCAGTTATGTATTTATTGGACCTCCTCGGAACTAGTTTCATAGTCTCTGGAGAGCTCCACATCTTCTGACTCACTAGGGCCAGAAGTGGGTTGAAAGACGGAGACACCCAAGAGGTGGAGGGTTGGGAACAAAATGCATTCAGGTACACAGACTCATCCTCAGAAGGGGCAAGGGATTTCCAGCCACCCCTCTTTCAAAGGATTTCCAGGATGTCTGAAAAAAAGAGATATCCTCAGAGGGGGACCCTTCTGAGTCCTCCAAGTCAGTGTCTGAAGTGAGGGACTCAGGGGAATCCAAATGCTTCCTCTTGCATTTTTTCTTCCGAGGGACCTCCTCTGAGGGGTGCTCTGGGAAGGTTTCGGAAGAGGTGGGTTTGCTCAATGGGGCATCCTGGAGCATGGGTTCCCTATGCTTGGGGGGGGGGGAGAAGAGGTTTGGAGGCAGACACCAGCACCAAAGGAGTAGCAGACAATGGAACTGAGGGTGGAGCGGTCTCAGAGTACAAGACACTCATCACCTCAAAGGCACTGCGTTCCTGGCCCCAAAGAGTCCCCGGCTCTGAAGAGACTGAAGATCTCCAAACAGAAGGCGAAGGCTTCGTGGCCGATGTAGGAGCCAAGCTCACCTGCGCTGACCCTCTGAGAGAGAGAGCGGGGTCGGACAAGGGTCTGATGCCATTTACCACCTCGGAGCCAAGAGAACAACGGCCCCCAGATCCCTCGACAGACTGAGTTAACTAGGAGACCAGAGCAGTAGTCAGAACCGACAGACTGGTGGTAATCAGAACTGACAGTTCTACCACAAAGACTTCCATGCACTCTGGCTCAGAACTCAAAGGAGTCAGAGAAGGAATCGATAATGGTGTTGGTTGGACTGTCGGCACCACTTCCTTATGGGCTGGGCTCGATAATAATTTCGCTAATGCTGGTGTCTTGAGGAGCCTCTTCACCACCCTCTCCACATCATCATCTGAAAGACTCCTGGATGACAGAGGAATGGGTAGGCTGGTAGACCAATAACTGTCTGCCACAGACTGCAAAAGCGGAGACTGTGGAACAGACCGCACAGGTTCCAGAGAGGGAGACCTGGTTCTCTTGCGAGTCCTGACTGGCTCCGAGACTACTGATGGAGCTCCTAGAGAAAGAGCTTTGCCGGAACCAACACTCGGATCTGACGAACCCGAAGTTTGGTCCTTTGCTTTGGATGACTCCGAAATTGGAGCCGAGGATTATGGCATAGCAGACTTGTCCTGTTTTATGACTGACTGAGTACCCTCAGAAGAAGCATCGAAGGGGGGGGGGTCTTCAATAAGCCTTACAAAATCAACTTATTTTTCCTCTCCTGCAGAACCTGAGAACTTAAAGGCATGACATATGGAACACGAGTCCTGCAGGTGGACAGCCCCAAGCAATAAACACAACTTGTGTGCCTGTCCGTAAGGGACATCTTTTGGCAGCACGAGTCACACTTTTTAAAGTCCGAACATTTTGTCTCTTCAGTGTGATCCTTAGACATACAATCAAATAACTACAACAGGCACCAAGAACAATGACAGTAACAATAAAACTGAACTATCAGTATAACTACAGCTAACTTTTTTTTTTTTTTTGAAAGGAAAGAGGAAGGAGGGAAGGGAAAGAGCCTCTAAGCTACAACGGCGAACTCCCCCAAATTAAGAGAGCCTCTAACTTAAAAGGCTGCTCCTGGAAAGGTAGAAAAGAGAAAAAAATCCTTTAATAAAACACAGGGCTGAAAGGAGAAGAACCCTCTAAGTTAAAACGGGTTGACAAGGAAGGCCTAAAGAAAAACGACGGCCACAACAACAACAAAAACAGAAGTGGAAAAGATTAGAAAAAGCACTAAGAAGAAAACACTCTAACACTCAATAATATCCAGAAACTAACACTATCTTTTATCCAAAAGTTAGAAATAAGCCAAAAAGAAAAAAACACTTAGCCTGAGCCATTATGAGCAATCTTGAAGGTGCAAACGGCAAACAAGATCTGGGTAACTACATCTAGGCATGTTAGGATAGGGGCTAGCCACAAGCCAGTAAAAGCTGTCGAGCTATAGTATATGGCAGAGTCGGAGCAGAGTATCAGCTCCGAACCCAAACAGCAATAATGAAGGCGAGATAGGGACAACATAACATCTGCTATTATAGAGAAGAAAAAATTGTGAAAAATACTCAGCTTTCAGCAGGGAATATTAATTATATGTGGGGACTAGAACTTGATTTGCAACAGTGAGCATGTACCTGGGGGTCCTAGAAGGGAAATATAATAAAAAAGGCCAGAAAAGCTGGAGAAAACTAAGAAAACATTTTGATATGGAAGACATGAATTCAGCAGTTGGAACTCGCACAGAATTTCCATTTTATTCCCCAAAGTACAATAACTGGACAGGACTAGACAAATTATATTTCACAGGAACATCTGTATTTAATTAAAAGGTTTGGGATGCATCCAATAACTTATTCGGCTTATGCACCAATAACGACTATGATAAAAATGCAGGGTAATGAAGCAAAAATGAGACACTGGCAAATCACCACCTACTTGTTAAAAACAGAAAAATTTAAGGAATGGGTAGTGGAAATTATTAGAGTTATTTGGAAAGACAAATTCTTCAGAAGTTATAGCCAGGGGTTGACAAAGGTTAAGGTATTGCACAATAAGGGGGATCTCATAGAGGAAGACAAGCAACTGCAGACAGCTAAAGAAAAAATAAGGGAATATATGAATATTATACATGAGTTTAGAAAGATTGCTGTAAGCAACTGTTTTTTGATACTAACTTCAGAGCACAAAAACTTTTAACACAACAACTGAGGCAAGACAAAGAAGAAAGTGTTGTTCATAGGATCACAGGAGGTTATTAGGCTAATGGCCCTGGGGCCCTTACAAGCCTAGTCAAGAGTTTATCCCCAAAAAGAAACCTCAGTCAACACCTGTCGCCCCTGTCAATGAGGGACACAGATGGAACCCCTGGGATGAATTTGTGGCTTCCCATTCACTCATCAAGGTTGCGCTTGAAGAGGGTCAGTGAGGTGCTCTGTTTTAAGTGTATGGGAAGTCTATTCCAGAGACGGGGCAGCCTCTGGGACAAAAACCTATCTCACCAGCAGGTTTTGTAAATGTCACATATTAGGTTCAGGCCTTTCTAGCGGGTAGTGTGTGAGGAGTTGGACTTACGGATATGGAGCATCTCTAGTAGGGCAGGGTTCGAGACTGCCTTGTAGGTGAAACACACATCACCCCTGAGCAATCTGTACGATACCGAGTAGAGTGATCGTGATTTGAGCCTGTCTGCATAGAACAGGTGTTGGAGGCCATGGATTCTCTCTGTGAGGCATTTCAGTGGCCTTTCCAGTTGGTGCATTTGTTTGGAGAAGTACATCCCTAATGGGGCATCGCACTCAATTACTGGTCCAATGAGGGAGGAGTACAGAGAGGCAATGACCTCCTTTTCCTGGATACAATCCCTTTACTTATGAGATGAACCAAGTAAAAGGCTTTTCTGACCACTGTCGCTACATGATGGTCGAATGTGAGGTTATCAACCTGAGTGTCCAGATCTCTCACCACAGGTTGTGTGCTTAGGGGGGTGCCGCTGATGTAATCAGTAGGGGTTGTGTTTTTGCCGAATGGTATGATGACACATTCTTTGCATTTAGCTTGAGACCATGACTTTGGCACCAGTCATTAGTTGCTGTGAGACCCTCTTGCAGTACATTAACATTGTCTGAGGAGTCAATGACAGCACCCAACATGCAGCCGTCGATAAACTTGGTCAGCCACATGCCTTTTGTCTTTGCCTATACCACCAAGAAACAGATGCCAAACAGTAGGGGTCCCAGGACAGATCCCTGGGGAACTCCACTAGTGACAGGTCTGCTAGGTGGCTATTTTGGCTTTAAGGGTTCTGTCGGTGAGCCAGTTGGCCACCTACCTGATGAGATAGGGATTTACGCCAAGTTGTGTTAACTTTTCAATGACGCCTGAGTGGGGGATTGTGTCAAAGGCCTTGGCCAAGTCAAGGTAAGCTATATGTACTGACTTTTCCCTCATCCAGGGCCTTGGTGACAGTCACAAAGAATTCAACCAGGTCCAACAGCAAGATCTGCCCTTGATGTATCCAAACTGGGTGGGGTCAAGTGTTTGGAGATTAACTATGTCCTTATTTATGAAATCCATAATAATACGCTCCATGGCTTTACAGATCAGATTTGTCAAGCTAATGGGGTAATAGTTTCCAGGGTCAGTAGTTGCACCACTTTTGTGCATGAGATGACAATGGCGGTTCTCCACTCTGCTGGAATGAAGCCAGTACTTAGGCTGTGGTTGAATAGGGTGGTCAATGGCGAAGCTAGTTCTTGCTGAAGATGGTGCAGAATACATCTTGGGATACTATCAAGCCAAATGGAAGCTGTGTTTTTTGCCTTGGACAGGACATGTAACACTTGATCTACAGAGATGTGAGGTGTAGAACAAGTACTGGGGATATCGAAAGTTCCTTTGGGGGGGGAGACAGGGGTAAAGTTTGTGGTGAACCTATCTGCCAGCAGGTTGGCTAAGTCAACAGGATCAGTGTAACTGATACTGTTAAGTACTAATTCAGAACAAACCTGGGCTTTAACACGGAGGTTCCTGACATAACTGAAGAAGGTTTTTATGGTTTCCCTTTGTTATGGAGGCTAGTTTCAATTCACAATTGGCCTTGGAGGTTTTCACTAATGATCTAATTTCCTTGTTGGGGCTAAGGAGGGAGTTTTTCCAATTTGGAATTTGTTCCCTTTTACCCTTAAACAACAGTTTCTTCCTTTTGTTGTAAAGCCTGTTGCTAGAGGATGTCCACCAAATAGGTTTGCGTTTCCTTGAGGAGCAGGTTTTAGTTCTATTGGGTATGGCTGAGTCTATGCAGTTGTACAGGCGCTTGTAAACTACACTGGCATATTGTTCAGCATAGTTGTCTGCATCCTCTGGGGGGAAGGCAATGGTGTGAAGTTACAAATATCCTCCCTTACGAGGTTGTAGTCAGCTTTTGAGAAAGTTTTTTTAGCTTGATTTCGGATGTGTGGGATAGAAACTTCGAATGAGACATTCTGATGATCTGATCGGGAAGGACATACTTGTGGGGGGTGAGACAAGCTGGTCTAGTGCGCTAGAACTGATGGCCGAAGAATCGCTGAGACAGTGCATTAGTGCAAGTATTGTTCACCCAGTCTAAGGTGGGACAGTTGAAGTCACCAAGTATCAGGGTGTTAGAGGGTACCTTGACAGAGTCTAGTAGATCCAGGTAAGAGGAGCGGGTGCCCTGAGTCACGGAGGGGAGTCTATAGCTAGCTATAACTTGGATGGATGTCTTATCAACTGTCAGTTGTACCTGGAGTAGCTCTAGTGCGTCCTGCTGGCAAACCAGCCTGGAGGTGTGCCAGTCCTTGATGAAGACAGACACTTCACCACCCTTAGTCTTCCTGACCTCATTTTGGGGTCGGAATGTGTAGAATGAGGTATAGCCTGGTAAGGCAGGGGTGCTCTCCGCAGCCCTGAACCAAGTTTCTGTGACCGCACAAACATCAGCATCTTCCCGTGCAAGGAGGGCTTCCAGTGAGTCCATGTTAAGGTTTAGGCTCTTAGCATTAAGCAGCATGACCTTCAATTTGCTTTTTCACAGATCTTTTATGTTGGAAGGTTTGTCTTTGGGACACTGCATAAAAAAGGCAAAATGGGGAGGCAAGAGCCTCGGCCAGGATCCGGAAACCCAGAATGACAGATGAAGGCCATCTCTGGCAAAGAATCGAGGCCTGTCGACCATGTCATCCCAGGCAGACAGATACTGGATCCCATTGGAATGACACCAGAAACTAAGCCAATTGTTTAAGTCAATTATTCTGTGTTGGTATTGTGGTATCATTCTTGAAGGTAGAATGCTGCTTACGGCTAGGGTCATACCTGCCTGGAACACATACTCAGAGTTCAATCATGTCTCTCTTCATATAACCCAGGGAGGTACGTCTTGTCATTCACACCAACATGTATAATGATAGTCTTACTTGTTTTTGTTGTACAGAGACTTAAGTCCATGTGTGATGTGGCAGATACTGACACCAGAGAGAACTGACTGTGACCTTCTCCTTGTCGAGCCTGGTAAGGGGGACATCAGTGTTTCACAGTTGAATCACCAATGACTAGTGGGTTTGGTTTATTGTTGTTGACAAACTTAGGATGCCTACAAGAAAAATAACCAGAGATCACGTAGAGGTATTAGAGATATTTCAGAAATTTTATGAAAATTTATATAAAGCAGAGAAATGTGGAATCAGGAAAGAGCATGAATGGAAATATTTATGAAAGACTTAAATATGCTAAGGTTAGAGGTTGATGAAGCTGAACAATTACCAATTACGAGATGAGATAAAAATGGTGCCGTATAATCAATCTGCTAGAAAGTCTCCAGAAACAGATGGTATCCCTGTGCAAGTATGGAAGCTAGGAGGGAAGAAAGTAATAAAATATCTGGAAGGTTTTGTTTAACAGTATTTTAACAGAAGGGGAACTGCCAACATCCTAGAAGAAAACTGTGGCATTAGTAATACCTAAAGATGGTAAAGACTCTGCTTTATACAGACCAGTATCAATTTTAAAGCATAATTAAAATCCGAATAGCTAAAAGAATGGCAATGATGTTGCCAATATTGTGAAACATGGATCAGTGTAATTTTTTGGAGGGGAGGCAAACATAAGACAACATTAACAGAACAATTACTATCCAGAAGGAAGCACACTGTAAGAAAATAGAGCTGTTTTGGTGGATCTTGATACAGAGAAATCATTCAATAGAGTAGGCTGAGACTTTGTGAGTAAGGCACTGGAAGCATTGGCATTCCCTAACACAACAATAAGGTTAATTAGGGGGCTTTATGAGGGAGGAATCAGAAACAAAAAGTAAAGTGAGCGGGTTCCTCACTGATAAGTTCTTTCTGAAGAGAGGAAGCAGAAAGGGGTGTCCTCTTTTCCATTAGTTATTTGCATTATAGTTTCAGCTACTGCAAATAAAATAGTGGACTCTGGAATTCAAGGATAAAACTGTAATGGTAATCAACAAAATTTGGCCTTATTTGCAAACGATATTATTTTGTACCTGATAAAACCAGAAAAAGGCATCTCAGTGTTGTGGAACATTTTGAGACAGTTTCATGTCTTTTCGAGATATTAAATTAAACAACATAAAACAAAAGCTATAGCTGTAAACTATGTACCAATACATGAACTGGTTCAACAATACTTGTATTTATGGAAACAAAATAAAATGTAAAAAAAAGTATTTAGGAGTATGGATTAAAAATGATTCTGTTATAGCAGCTAAGGATATGTGGGAAGAGGCTAAACCTAAGATAATACAACAAATTGAAAGCTCTTGTTTTTGGATACAGATTGCAAGATACAAGCAGTGAACATGTTTTAGTCCCTTTAGTTTTACATACAGGTCAGGCATATTTTATCAACCACAGAAGAAGTTGTGGACAGTAATTAATAGAATGTAATTAATAGAGTTGAAAGATTTTATCTGGGAAGGGAAACAGCAAGGGTCAAGTGGGAAAAGTTGATCCTTCCAGTAGAACAAGGTGGTTTAGAATTACCTAAATTGAAAGGAAGCTTTACAGCTACAACATTAAGGCTCATATGTATAATACAAGAAATATGTAGTTCAAAGTAGAAAGGAATGATGATGAAGCATGGCAGGAATTCAAGAAATAAAGACAGAGAGAGGGGGATTCTGGATACAGATCCTCAAGGAGAAAGGCATACAGAGTATTACAGTCATAAAGCAGCAGAAAGAATTCTAAAGTAGTAAACTAAGACAAGAGTAGAGATTTTGCTGATAGGGATGACTGCAATTAAGTGTACACAATGGACAAGAGGGGTCTGGAAGTGAGTAGAGAAAACTGGCAAAGAAACCAAGGTATTGCGAGCAAACAAGATAGGGGAAAGGTAAAAGAATGGGAGGAGACCAAGAAGACAGTTGGACTACAAGCTAGAAACTGCCTTCCCTATCAGGTATTGATATCAGAGTATAGGCAAAGAGAAAGGGATACGGGCATCTTAAGTGAAAGACCTGCTTTGGTAGAGGTTTTAGTTGAATCTAGAACAGAGGCTGTTACTGCTAAATATAAATATATATATATATATATATATATATATATATATATATATATATATATATATGTATATGGGTTCCCTTTAAATCATCGAATGTTCAGAACATCGAAGTTCTGATCATCGAGACCAAAACATCGATGTTCAGAACATCGAATGTTTAAAGTGGAAGTGCCAGGTAAGTGAGATTGTGGAATGTTGGGTGTGCATGCAGGGCAGCAAGGTGCCCTGCATGTTTTGCGTGTGTATGTGCCATCTGCGTGTTGGGATTGCAGGTAGGGTACGGGAAATCTCCCGTTTAGCGCTACTGCATATAGCGGTAAATGGGAGATTTCCCTTACCCGACTGTAGTGCGATCTCGGAGTTGGAATATTAAAGTAGGGGGGTGTGGGGGGCACAGGGGGGCAAAGCCCCCCTGCATAACATAGTGTTTTTGATTTTTTTTTTTTTTTTTTTTTTTACGGTTCATTTTGAATTTTCGATGTTCTAAACATCGATGTTCTGGTCTCGATGATCAGAACGTTGATGTTCTGAACATTCAATTATTCAAAGTGAAGCTCTCTCTCTCTCTCTATATATATATATATATATATATATATATATAAAATTAGGGCAAATAAAATATTGCATAAGCATAGGAATCCATCAGAGGAGGTAATAAAAACAGAGACTGTATAAGCAGTTCACAAGGAAATGGAAGGACAAATGCAAGGCTCCCAAATATGTCACAAAGTGTAGAAGATTTAGGATATTTATTTGGAAGTGATTGTATAGGCATTTTTTATAAAACAAGCAAACTCCAAAGAATTTTTCCCCAAGCAGATGGCGGTGTGATGGGGAAAGAGAGGTTACCGAGAACACGTTTTCGGAATGGGATGAGTTGGCATACTTTAAAAAAAAATTCCCTAAGGTTACTCTGTCAGAAAGACTGGGTGAGCAAATGGGTGTAAGTAAAGACATTTTTTTTTTTTTTTTTAGCTTGGATACAGGATCGGAATTGCCTAGGCATAGTAAGGCCTTGTTAAATTTAATTCTGGTGACTACCAAAAAAAGCAATTACTAGATAATGGAAATCGAAGTCTAAATCAACTGTATAGTCACTACTACTGAATACTGGAACAGAGATAAAAGAACTAGAAATGGGACATTTAGAAAACGGTAGGAGCAAATTACATTGAAAAAATGGAAGCTATGGAAACAACACATGCAGGAATAATGTTTTGGAGAAGGAGTGAGGTTTAAGAGAAGGCAAGAATTGATCGATTTATGAAATGTTGGACTGATAACAGTACAAAGGCATATATGTTATGTATATTTCCAACTGGGGTTATGTTAATACAGTTTGTTTTCTTTTACATAAAAGCATGTTTACTAATGTCTTACATGATACTTTCAAAAAAGTTGTTAAAAAAATTCAGACTAACTAGTATTCTAAGCAAAATCATGTGGCCAGTTATAAGAAAACTTATTTAAAATTATGTAAGGGACTTATTTCTGTTAAGAAAGAATGGTTTTAAGAAGAGATTTTGTCTTTTGAATTCTGTTGCATTCTATGAAGTAATTAAGGGCTGCTCATGCATGCTGCTTGTCTTGGCCTTACTGATATATAGCACTATTCCACATAATGATACAGCTAACAAATTCAAAAATATTAAATGTTACTTATAAAGCTATTAAATGGCACTCGCATATGAAAATGGGTAAACCACTGGTTTAGCAGAAGGCACAGCAAGACAGGGTAGATGAGGGATGCATGTCTATGCAAATGGTGTCTCATGAATTTATAGTGAAACTATTTCATTTTCGACAATTATTCAAAAAATATTTAAAGAATATACAAGTAAGAAAGGGGTCTTGGATAAACAATTATGCTTACAACTACAAAATGTATTACACAATTACTTCCAATAAAATATGCCAAAGTTTTACAAGATTGTCTACAGAAACGGACTTCCATGCTGGTGGCTGACTAACATGCTGACTAGGGCTCTCACAGTGTGAAAACAAGCAGTTTGCAAAGACAGCAGAAGTTATCAGTTTGGGTAAAACTAAGTAACGGGCTAGCAATTACAGTGCCCCAATGACATAAAGAAATAAGGAAAAAAATAACCAGAAAAGAAGAAAACGTTCTCGATCTGCAGAACTTAGCAGTTCAGCAAAAAGCAAATCAAGTTCCAGCTTTAGTACAAGAGATGGCTTCTGGTAAATTAGAGGAAAAAATAAACTGAATGCGCTCAAAGGGGTTTTAAAACAAGTATGACACAGAAGTAATATATACAGTCAAATGAAAAAAGCCTGGAAAAATAGAATAAACTTTAAGCAGGCATTTCTATGAGTTGATAAAAATACAGAGACTGAAATGCAGAAAAAACGTCTAAACAAGAGACGTCTCAACAAATGTTTGGAAAAAAGTAGATTTAAGAAGACAACATGCAGAAAAAATAAGATGTTTTTACTATATTAGAAAAAATGGATAGAATAGATTGCAATATTTAATTGTATTAAAGTACAAATAAGCAAATGGAATGTCGTTTTATAGAAAGTGGAGGGGCACATTGTGCATATGCTTCAAATCTTGCCAACAAAAAACAGCTAAGATCTATATTTGTAAAGATGCAATCATTCCAGCAAGAAGAGCTGCTCCTAAACAAACTGTGGCAGACGAGAAAAGTGGAAAAGTATTAAAATTGGGGACACAAGTGTTTTAGAAAATTTTTTATTATTAAGTGTACACACTAAGCAAAGAAGAAGCAATTTTATTTCAGCAATTAGGGAACGCTGAGAGGCAAGAAAGAAATTCAAGTTGTTATATCCACATTGTTTCAGAAATAAAATTCTTGGAAGACAAAGGTTTTTCTAAATGCTGAACAGGTGTATGAAGAAAAACAAATAAAGAGTAAACCAGCAAGATAAAGGGGAATCCGTTTCTTAATATTCTGACAATAAGAAAGCTTGTTAGAGACTTTCCCAGTGAAACATTTTCCATTGTTCTGAAGGAAAATGCTTGAGCAACAGACTAGCGCAGGATCGGAGTAGAAGAATAGGGAGTACCCTGGATTCTAACCACAAACTGGTACTGGGAGACAAATGAGATCAGGAAAAAGACTAGTACCAAAAAGTGTGAGAACTGTAAAGTATCAACTTCACTAGATGGAGTTTAGATGCGGGAACAGTGTTTTGACAAAAAGGATGACAATGACTGGATATTTTGACTGTGTTAAACGTTTTGAAAAACAATTAATAAACAGAAGTAACTAAGTAAAAAAAGAAGTTATGTACTCACCATAGCATTCCATCTGTGTTGTCCAGTCTAATGGGTTTGGACACGGTGCTTGGATTCAACATGGCCATTATTAAAGCTTGCAGCAACCAAAAAGCTGTGGAGCTTCTCTCCCTTACCCATTCTGCACCAACCCCAACCTACCTCAGATCTTGTTTGCTGATTTCATCAGTAGTAGTATGTATTGACATGTATAAATAAGGGATAAAGTAGAAACTATTATCAGGGGCTAATCAGAAGGACAGTGATGTCCTTATAAAATCAAATTCATCTAGAGGTTTGTAGAAATAAGGGATGGGGGTTGGTGGGCAAGAGTTTGAGGAAGAATGAAAATGGACAATACAGATGGAAAGTTATGGTGAGTGCACAACTTTTTATCTGATGTTGTCAATTTTCATTCTATCACCAACTGATGGGACTGAGTCCCCAGCTACCTAAAATCCCAGGTGGACTCCAAGGAAGGATATTCCTGAGTACAGTTGCACCAAATGATGCTCTACTCCTTTACACAAGATCCAATTCATAATGAGTAATAAAGGTACAAGGAGTTGCCCAAGCTGCTGTTGCAAATGTTGTCCATGGCAGCTCTGGATAGAAAACCTGAAGAAGTTGCCCTGGATCGAGCTGACCGGGCCCTTGCAGGTTTTGGTAAGTTAAGACCCAATTTGTTATAGATAAAGGAAATGCAATCAATTAGCCATCTGGCCAAAGTTACTTTTGCAACTGGTTTACCCAATTTCAAGTCTGCAAAGGAAAAGTGAAAACGTAACTGTCTATGAACATCCAACAAATGTAACATGTATTTGCCTTTGTTTCTAAACTTAGGAAAGAATACTGGCAAATGAATGGTGTGATCAATATTAGATTCTGACACCACCTTGGAAAGGAATGATGCATTTATTTGTTGCATAACTCTATCCTTATGAAAGATCAAGTAGGGGGTTTTCAAAGCTAAGGCTTGAATTTCTGAAATTCTTCTAGCTGAGGTAATGGCTACTAGAAAAACAGTTTTTCAGGTAAGAAACTTAAGTTTACATTTAGTCAGTGGTTCAAAGGGAATGTATTACTGCAAGCAGTACCAAATTTAGATCCCTTGGTGGAGTGGAGTCTTTAAATAAGAAGTTATGTACTCACCATAACGTTCCATCTGAGTAGGTAAACTTCATTTGTCAACAACTTATGGGATTCGGATCCGACCTCGGATCCGAACCGGCAGTTTTCAACAGCTTTAGATCCAAGCTCCAAGCTCCTCCCCCTACCCATAATCCCCTGCCAACCCTGACTGACCTCAGATCAAGTTTGCCCAACAGCAGAGACTGCTATAAAATTATCATTCTCAAGATAAGTGGGTAAACCCCATGGACCTGAATATGAAGACATTCACAAGTGAGGGGGCAGGAGGGAGGGACGGTTGCTGACAAATGTTTACCTACTCAGATGGAACGTTATGGTGAGTACATAACTTCTTAATCTGAAGTAGTTAACTTCATTTGTGCAGCAATCTATGGGACAGAGTCCCCAGCTACCTAAATCTTGGGTGGCCTTCATGGAAGGATGTTCTGGAGCACTGCAGAGCCAAAGGATGCTCTCCCTCTGGAGACAATGTCCAATTTATAGTGACTGATAAAAGTATGAGATGAGGCCCAAGTGGCTGCCGAGCAAATATCATCCAAAGAGACTCTAGCTCTAAAAGCCGCAGAGGTAGACACAGAACGAGTAGAGTGGGCATGGACTCCCTGAGGTGCGGGCCTGTCCAAAATTTCATATGCTAAAAGGATACACTGCGAAATCCATCTAGACAGTGTGACTTTAGACACAGATTTACCCAAATTAAATTTGGCAAAGGAGACGAACAACTGGTCGGATTTCCTATGACCAGATGTCCTGTGGATGTAGAAGCGAAGTTGTCTATGCACATCCAATGTTCCCTTTGTTATGGTGATTAGGAAAAAAGACCGGCAGATTGATGGACTGGTTAATATTAGACTCAGAGGCAACCTTGGGAAGAAAGGAGGGACTGGTCCTGAGGTAAACTCTATCCTTGTGAAAGGTCAAGTATGGGGGTTTTACACAGAGGGCCTGTAGTTCAGAGACCCTTCGAGCCGAGGTGATAGCGACAAGAAAGGCCATTTTCCATGACAAGAATTTAAAATCTACTGTATCTGCAGGCTCAAATGGGGGAGCTGTCAAGGCCTGAAGCACCAGCATTAAATCCCAAGGAGGGACTACATCCTTCACTGGCGGTCTGAGCAGAAAGGTGCCCTTCAAAAAGGTCTTGCATAATTTCGTGGCGATCAAAGGGCCCAGTTCATTTCCCATGTGATAATGAGAAATAGCTGCTAGTTGAACCTTGACTGTGGAGGAGCTAGCCCCCTGATGGAACAGTCCTGACAGAAAGTCTAATACAGCGGGCAAGGGAGCTGTAAAAGGATCCAAATTTTTGCGTTCCACCCAAACGGAGAAACGTTTCCATTTGCTGCTATAGATCTTTCTAGTAGAAGGCTTGTGCGCTGCTACTAGAATAGTTTTAACTGGGGAAGAGATGCCGGCAGTCCTAGCTACGAGTGGAACTGGAGCAGCCAAGCTGTGAGCTTGAGGTTGACCAGGTTCGGGACTGGAAGATCTAGGGGGTGGGATATTAGATCCGGACTGGGATCCAGAATCCAAGGAGGATTCACCAGATGAGACCAAAGGTAAGGGAAAGTACAGTTTTGTACCTACCATAAATGTAGATGTGCGATAGGTATGCATCTGCAGTCCTTACATATGGGTTGTCCTGCCTCAGGCAGCCCTTCGGTCGGCCGGATTCCAAAGTCTGGGTCCAGCGTCGGCTGATGTCGCCCTTTCCCCGACGTCAGAGCGCCTGGGGTATAAAAGAATCAGCCGACGCCATCTTCCTCAGTTTTTCTTGCTCCAGATGCTAGGTGCCCTCTAAGGAAGGCTAAATTTGGAGAGATGCAAAATATTCCAAACATGCACAGTAATAAAAAACAAATACACCATAATAGATAACCCCAGCTAGCTATAAGAGGGATAAGTACCCAAGAAATACCACAGAGGGGAAGGAGGGAGGGAAAACCTGACTGCAGATGCATACCTATCGGACATCTACATTTATGGTAGGTACAAAACTGTACTATGTCCTTCAAGGATGCATCTGCAGTCCTTACATATGGGTAGAATACCATAGCCAAGCTGGGGGTGGTAGGATCTAAGGAAATGATGGTGTAGCTAAAATGCCCTGCAGGACTGCCGTAGCAAAGCCTGCTCTGGATCTGGAATATAAGGGCAAATTGTAATGCTTGGTAAATGTATGCACGGAGCTCCATGTAGCAGCTTCTAAAATGTCCTTGGTAGCCACCCCTCTTAAAAAGGCTGTGGAGGTGGCTGTGGCTCTGGTGGAATGAGGCCTGATGTTAGCTGGCACAGTTTTTCCATGATAAGAGTAGCAGAATCGAATGCAATTTCCTATCCATTTTGAAATTGTCTGTTTGGAAATTGCTTTGCCTTGGATGCCTGCAGCATATGCTACCAACAGCTGGTCAGTTTTTCTGAAAGTCTTAGTTCTGTCCAAGTAGTAGCGTAACTGTCTGTGAATGTCCAGGGTATGCAGAAGTTTTTCTCCCTTGTTTTGTGGATCTGGAAAGAAGGCAGGCAGGTGAATAGCTTGGTTCAATGAGACCCTGGATACCACCTTTGGCATGAATGAAGGATTGGTTCTCAAGGAGACTCTGTCCTGATGAAAAATAAGAAATGGTTGTACTGCCATGAGTGCCTGCAATTCAGATACTCTTCTTGCTGAGGTTATGGCCAGAAGGAAGGCAGTCTTCCAAGACAGGAACTGTAACTCTGAAGATGCTGCTGGTTCAAAGGGAGGTAGAGTCAACTTTTCCAACATGAAGTTAAGGTCCCATGTAGGCACTGGTGTTTTCTTGGAGGATTGATGTTTTTAATTCCTCATAGAAACTGCGTTAGGAGAGGATGAGAGAAGACAGGTGGATCAGTATTGTATTCTGCTGAAATTGCTGAAGCATGAATTTTTATGGAAGAGTAAGAAAGGCCATTGTGGAGCATTTCTGCCAAGTATTCCAGGATATGTGCCATGCTCATTACTGTGGCATCTAGGCCCTTTGCGGTGCTCCAAGTGTGTAATCTTTTCCATTTTGCTGAATATGCTTTTCTCGTGGAAGGTCTGCGAGCTTCCATGATGATATCCTTCACTCTCTTGGATAGCTCTTCCTGGTGAGGAGTCAAGGTATTCTCCAGGCTGTCAGCTGCAAGGTTTTCAGGCTGGAGTGCAGAGTTTTGTAGTTGTGCTGTGTTAGGAGTGACCATTGTGTTAGAGGCCACGGTTTCGTGTGCGACAGGCATCGTAACAGTGGGTACCAGTGCTGCCTCGGCCAATCCGGGACTATTAGAATCACTTTTGGCTGCTCTGTCCTGATTTTCAGTAAGACCCTGGACATTAGTGGAAGAGGTGGAAATGCATACACTGTTAGAGTAGTCCAGCTGAAAGAGAGAGCGTCCACTTTCCATGCTTGTGGGTGGTATGTCCTTGAACAGAATTTCTTCAGCTGATGATTGTGGTGGGAGGCAAAAAGATCTATGTCCGGCCTTCCCCAAAATTGTGTTATCTGAAGGAAGATGTCTGGGTGTAGCATCCATTCGTGTGGATCCATGGTATTTCTGCTTAGGCTGCCAGTATATTGTCTTTTCCTGGCACAAACAGGGATTGCAGCTCTATATTGAGTTTTAGGGAAAGTTCCCAAAGATTCATTGCTAGTCTGCAAAGAGGGTAGGAATGTGTACCTCCTTGCTTGTTTATGTACCACATAACTGTGGTATTGTCTGTCCTTATTAGCAGGTGGCCTTGATGTAGAAAGTCCTTGAAGGCCTCGATTGCATGTATCACTGCCAGCATTTCCTTTTGGTTTATGTGCATGTGCAATTCTTTCTGAGACCATAGTCCTTGGATGCATCTTTCCTCCATGTGTGCTCCCCATCCATGGTCTGAAGTGTCCGAGGTAATGGTTTGGCTGGTTACTGGTTTGCTGAAAGGCAGACCCCTGTTTGTCTGGCTTGCTTGGGCCCACCACAGGAATTGCTTTTGAAGGCATGGAATGAGTGGTATCAAAGTTTCTAGGCTGTGATTGTGCTGAGACCATAAACTCCTTAGGTACCATTGTAGTTTTCTCATATGCAGCCTTGCTTGTGGAATCAGAAGAATGCACGATGCCATGTAACCCAGGGCCTGCAGGAATTTCTTTGCAGTCATCTGAGTTTGTTTTGTCAGATTTTTGAAGTAATCCGGTAGTTGTCTTTGTTTTTCTTCTGTGAGAAAAGCCATTTGGGTGGTTGTATCTAGTTCCGCACCCAGAAAAGTTATTCTTTGGGATGGCACAAGTCTTGACTTGTGAATGTTGACTGTGTATCCCAAGGCCTGCAGAAGGCGGATGGCATAATTCAAATGTTTTTCCAAAGTTTGTTGGCTGTCCGCTTGTATAAGGCAGTAGTCCAGATACGGGTATATTTGAATCCCCTGAAGTCTGCAGTGTGCAATTACTGATGCCAGGCATTTCGTGAATACTCTGGGTGCAGTAGATAAGCCAAAGGGCAATGCTGAGAATTGATAATGCTCTGAACCTGCAAGAAATCTGAGGTGTCTTCTGCAACTTTGTCTGATAGGGACATGCAGGTATGCCTCCTTGAGGTCTAGAGTTACCAGCCAAGACCCCTTGCCCAGCATGGGAAGGAGTTGCTGTAGGGTCAGCATTTTGAATTTTGGCACAATTAGATAAGTATTGAGTGCGGACAAATCGAGAACAGGCCTCCATTGTTTTTCTTTTCTTGGGACAAGGAATAGTCTGGAATAAAATCCCTGGCCTTGTTCTGCGAGAGGAACCTTTTCTATAGCTTTCATTTGCAATAGGTTGGCAATTTGTTTTAAAGCCTCTGCCCTTTGATTTGGTGGCAGGTTTGGCATGCCTTTTCTTTTTGGTAATGTATGGAAATGAAACCTGTATCCTTTGTCTATTATTTGCAGTGTCCATTTGTCCCTTGTAATACTGTGCCAATTTCTTGAGAATAAAGACAATTTTCCGCCCAGAGGTGCTTCTAATTGAGCCCTGGTTGGCGGGATCAAGGTGAAGTCATTGAGTCTGTCCTTGTGCAGAAGTTGTTGGTCCTGCACTACCTCGCTGGTTAGGAGGTTTCCATTGACGTCCTCTGTAGGAGCCTCTAGCTTGCCCTCTACCTCTGGCACGCCTGTTCTTGCCTCTTTGATACCTCTCTTCCGGAAAGGACCAATTTTTAGAAGGCCAATTTCTGCTGACTCTTGGTGGTTATACCTGGAGGAAATCTTTGACTGTTTGTACAGATTTAGCCTTTTCCTCAAATTTCTTTAATACCTCCTGAGCAGTGGAGCCAAATAACTTTTGCTTTTCTAGTGGAGCATCCAGAAGCTTAGCCTTAACATGATCTGGCAGAGATTGTTCCTTCAGCCAAGCATGTCTACGTATGACTGCACCTATCATTGCTGACCTACATGAAGCTTCCAATGCATCATAACCACACTGCAAGAAATGGTTGCTAACCTGTTGTGAATTATGTACCAGATCCTGATTGACTTACGGTCTAGGGGTTCAGGAGAAGACAGCTTTTTCTGCAATTCATCTAACAAATACTCTTGGTACTGTATCATATGAAATTGACAATTTAAAGCCCTCATAGAGTGGAAGAAGTATACACTTTTTTACCCCATCTCTCTAAAGCCCTGGACTCACTTTCAGAGGGGAGTGGATTTTTAGTAGTGGCAGCTGCAACCCCTTTAGGACCCTGGGAAATAGTTTCTGGGTCAGCAGAGTGGGCCTTGTAAAGGAAATTATGAGAGTCCGGGACCCTGTAGTACCTATCGGGTTTAACAGGAGCCGGAGGGAGGGTGTCAGGGGTAGTGCTAGACTCAGAATACACATCATCAATGACACTTAAAACAGGAGGAATAGCCAAGGGTCTATGCTGAGGTAAATGAAGAAAAGTCCTTAATCTCTTCCTGGAATTGGAGAATTCCTGGCCCTGCCATTGGAAATGCTCTCTCATGGAGTGAAGGGTCTCCCCAAAGGACAGCTCTTCAAGAGGGGAGGCAGAGGGAATGGATTCCTCTGCATCAGAATCCCCGTAGGCCGTGAAGGCCTCCTCCTGGTAATCTGATAGAGCAGAGCCATCAGAGCTCATCAGAGGACTGAGGATCAGCGGACTCAGCCCTGGGCCTTTTGTCTGGAGGGGGTTGAGAGCCCTTGTCCGGATGAGGCTGGGATCCCCTGATTAAGGAAATGAGATCCTCAGCCAAACTTAGTATCTGTGAACCTGTAGTGGATCCCTGAGAAATAGTCTTGGGAGGCAGAGCTTTTTGCTGCTTTGCAGCTTTAGCCCTAGTGAATGCTTTAATGGACATGGATGCAGGGGGCCTGGCTGCTCCACCTGCAGGGGTGGACTTGTCTAAGGGAATGGTGTCGGTAGTTTCCTGAACACCAGTTTCCGAGGGTAAATCCAAAACCAACTCAGAAGAAGCCTCCGGGGCCGAGGCTGTCGGTTGTACCGTTTCCACGGTCGGAAGTACCAAGGACTCGGTTTCAGCCGAGACCGTGACACTCGTGGTAGTGCTAGGCGTGGTTTCAGCCGAAACCACGATCCGCGTGTGTCGGTCCTTGTCCTTCCGTTTTTTGGTTAAATGAGAAGTCGGAGTCTCCGACGGCATTTTATAAGAGAAACTAGCCCCAAAGAATTCCTCTGCAAACTCCGACCGACGCCTAAAAGTGTGTCGATTAAAGGAGGCACAGGCAGTACAGGCCGAGACATCGTGGTCTGGGCCTAGGCAAGGGAAGCAGTAGGAATGGAAATCCTTATGAGGTATTTGTTTCCCACAAGTCAAGCAATTATTAACTTTAAGCGTTTGATCTGACATCGGCTGAGGCAAGAAAGAGTCCCCAATGGGGTACTTAGCTTTTTGAAGTCTTTGGTAGCTGAATTTACAGGAGCTGGCCGACCGGCACTTGCGAACTGCTTCTGCTTCGGGCACCACGCGGCAAGAAAGACTGGGGAAGATGGCGTCGGCTGATTCTTTTATACCTCAGGCGCTCTGACGTCGGGGAAAGGGCGACATCAGCCGACGCCGGACCCAGACTTTGGAATCCGGCCGATCGAAGGGCTGCCTGAGGCAGGACAACCCATATGTAAGGACTGCAGATGCATCCTTGAAGGACATCCAGGTTTGACGAGGCCAAAACGGGGCAATGAGGATAATCCTGCTCTCCAACAGACTGGCTTTCTGAAGGAACTTCAGCATCAAGGGAAGAGGAGGGTAAGCATAAAGAAGACTGGGAGGCCAAGCATGCACCAGAGCGTCTCTCGGGGGTTCCCCGGAGGGGGAAATGAGAGCAAAGTAGTCGTAACATTTTGTGTTCGAGGGAGAGGCAAAGAGATCGCAACAGGGTTGACCCCATTTGGCGAAAATCCGATTTGCTATCTTGGGATTCAGAGACCACTCGTATGGCAACAGGATGGTGCGACTTAGTTTGCCCGCTAGGATGTTGGACCGTCCCAGAATGTGCATTGCTACGAGAAAGCCGTTGGTGGAGATCGCCCATTCCCACACCCTCATGGCTTCTCGGCAGAGTGAGTAAGACCTGGTTCCCCCGTTTGTTGATGTACCAGACAACTGACATATTGTCCGTCTGAATCACAATCGTTCCTACAGGAAGAAGGTCCTGAAGTGCTTGCAACGCTAACAGCACTGCCCTCATCTCTAGGACATTGATATGCAGTGAGGTCTCCGTGAGGTCCCATGTGCCTTGGACTGTCCTGCCCAAACAATGCCCCCCCACCCGAGGCGGGAGGCATCCGTGGTCACCGTGGCTAGTGGAGGGGTCATCGAAAAGGGGAGTCCTTGCTGGAGGTCCGGGGATTGGAGCCACCATAGGAGGGCCCTCTTGCAAGCCCTGCTGAGTGGAACGGGATGGCTCAGAGGATAGTGAAGAAAGGACCACTGCACCTGAAGGGTCCATTGTAAGACCCTCATGTTCAACCGAGCCATTGGCAATAGGTTGATTGCTGCTGCCATCGAGCCAAGAGCCCTCAGGACCAATTCCGCCGGGGGAGCTAGAGATTGCAGAATGGCTTGCAAGTGTAGCCTCAGGGTTAGTAGCCGGTCTGAGGTCAAGAAAGCTAGGAGTTTGTTCATGTCTAATCTGGCCCCTATGAAGTTTATAGTCTGAATTGGAGTAAGAGACGACTTTTCAATGTTGATAGTGATCCCCAGCCGGGGAGCTAGACAAAGAAAGTAGTTTCTGGCTGCGCAGAGTAGATGCCTTGTCGGGGCGGTCAGGAGCCAGTCGTCCAGGTACAGGAAGACCTGAATTCCCTGGAGCCTCAGGTGGGCCGCTATCACTGCTAACACTTTGGTGAACACCCTGGGGGCTGAGGTGAGACCAAAGGGGAGGACCCTGAATTGGTAATGACTGGCTCCTAGCTGGAAGCGGAGGAACCTCCTGGATCACCTGTCCATCAGAATGTGGTAGTACGCATCCCTGAGGTCTATAGAGCACATCCAATCATTCTCCCATAAAAGAGGGAGAATGGACTGAAGAGTGACCATGCGGAACTTCTCTTTGGTTACTGACAGATTCAGGGAAGAGAGGTCGAGGATTGGTCTTAAGTTCCCCATCTTTTTTGGCACCAAGAAGAACCTGGAGTAAAACCCAGACCCGCACTGGTCTGGGGGGATGTGTTGGATGGCTCTTTTTTCCAGCAAGTGTTGGATTTCCATTGCTGCAGCCTCCCTCTGATCGGGTGGGACATCGGGAAGGTATCTGGGGCTGCGTGGGTAACGAGAGAAGGGAATCTGATATCCTCTGGATATGATGAGAAGCACCCAGCGGTCTGTCGTGATGGACTCCCAAGCTGCTGGATGCTTCGAGAAATGCCCCGCGACTGCCTCCAGAGTGGAGCAGTCGGGCAACCCCTCAGGGGTGTTGCGTGGGTTGGTCCGAGAAGGGTTCTCTGGATCCAAGTTCCGCGGGTCCCCTCTGCCTCTAGAGCAGCATCCACCCTGCCCTCCTCTGCCGCGGAAGGGCTGGGAGTCCGGAGAGAGATGAGACTGTTGCAACTTCCAGAACCACATCTTCTTCTGTCCCTTTTGGTTCTTATAGAAGGACCTCTGGAGAGGAGAGAAGCAGACTCCGACGGCAGACAACGTCTTCCCATCCTTTTCACTCTGGACCAAAGTATCTCACACGGTTTTGCTGAAGAGGGCAGAACCATCAAAAGGGGCATTAGTGAAAGATGCCTTAAAGGGTTCTGCGAAATCACAGTGCCGGAGACAGGCCTGACATCTCATAACGAGGCACGCTCCGCTGGCTCTAGCAGCTCCTTCCGTGGCATGACACAGTAGCCGCATAGAGGTGTTAGATATGGATCATAGAGTGGCCATCTGGGTGGAGTGCAATTGTTTGTCCTCCGCCGACATGGACTCGGGGGGGGGGGGGGCGAGGCAGCGTACTCTTTGATAAGGTCCCACTGCAGTCGTAGCACATGTGCCATGTAGTTCAGCGACCTCACAGAAAAGGTAGCCAAACTAAACAGCCGCTTCTCCAGGCAGTCCATTGACCAAGACTCCTTGCTCGGGGGATGAACCGAGGGGCTCTCCTGAGCAAGTTCCCTCTTGGTGGCCGCCGCTACCAACATGGTATCTACAGGGGGGGCCTTTGCTCCAGTGGGATTTGTCGGAGGGTAGGCTGAGAATCTTGTCCGGGCATTTGGGGACTGGCTCCAGTGTCCAGCTCCTTCCACGCCCTGGTAGTAATCAAGTCTACCAGGCGGTCGGCCGGAGGGAACACCCAAGAGGTAGACGGGCCTGCTTCAAACGCCTCCAGGAACACGGATTCGTCCGAGGTAGGCTTTGGGGCAGACCACCCCCCCTAATTCTGAGCATCTCCATGATGTCACCAAATGAGACATCTTCGGGGGGGGGGGTCTTGGGGAGCCTTCCCCTTCCTCCAAATCCGTGTCCTCAGTCAAGGACTCGGGGGAGTCCAGGTGCCTCCTCTTGCACCTTCACTTGTGAAGAACCTCCTCGCGGGGGCTGTCCGAGGAGGTCTCACAAGCAATGTCTAGTTCCAATAGAACTACCTGGGACATCAGAGCAGGCTGTCCCTGGGGCCGGGTGATGGAAGTCGGACCCAACTGAGAAGGAGTGCAGGGTGGAGCCGTGGCAAGGGCCGGGGGCCTGGAATCCCTCGACAGAACCCTCTCCACCACATCGAATGTCGAGGGAGAGCTGCTCTCTCTGGGATCCGAGAGCAGACCCTCCCTCGGATCCGACGGATGGATCAGAGCTGGTGCCGAAGCAATCGGATCCGACGGACCAGCATGCTCCGACATGGACGGAGCCGAAGCCATGCCGATACCGCCTGATCCGAAGCTCAGCCCTCGGCTCCGAGAGCTCGGATCCGAAGAGAATGGCCCTGACAGAGTCGAGGGAAGTGTCAGAGCCAAAGTACCAGAGACTATCGGTGCCGACACCCCCCCGGCTCCAAGGCTGCCCGGCTCCGAAGACTCTGAACCCGGGAAACGGGATGGAGAAGGAGCTATCGGGGCAAAGAAGGGGGTTGAGCTCCCCCCCACAGGGGGGGGAGGCAGGAGCACTCCCATCTGCAGTTGGGCCTGGAGGAATCTTCTCATCATCCGGTCCAAATCTGCATCGGTGAGACTTTGAGTAGATCTCGACGAGGCCACTGAGACGGGGCGGGAGTGTCACCTCGATGACCTCAATGGAGATCGGGTCTCCTCCTCCTCAGGACCCGGTGAAAAGCACGGGGACCAGATTTGAGAAGGAGGAGATCCAGAAGTCCTGGAGGGAGAAGCCCGCTTAGCGGGGGGGGGGGGCGAAGCGGAGGCCTCGGCCCTCCGCTTGTGGTGCTTCTCCTTCCTCCTTTCTTTCCTTCTTTCCTAGCCTCCCTCTCCTCTGGGCCTAAGGCGGGAGGTTGAGTCCCGGCTGAAGGGAGGGAAGCAGGAGTGGCAGCCGCCGCAGCGGGAGCCATGGGAGGACCGGAGGTAGAAGCCAATTCCGGGGGCAGAAAATCCGCCAGAATCAGCTTAGACCTCCGGTCCTTAACTGTCCTGGGGTTGAACGCTGCACAGATGGTACAACCAGAGGACAGGTGTTCAACCCCAAGGCACATCACACACAGAGTGTGGCCATCCGCTGGGGACAGCTTATGGCCACAATCGGTGCACTTCGAAAACACTAACTTTGGGGCCTCAGACATATTAGAAGGAAAAAAAACACACACTCTAGGCCCCAAACACACACACAGAACCCTGACGGAACCACGAAGGGAGGGGGGAGGTTAGAATATAGGACAAAATAAATTAAACTAAGATGGTTCTAAGGGATAAGGGACCTGAAAACACAATCACACCAAAGTTAAGAAAAAGGGTTAGAAAAGTTAAATTTTCTCACGAAAAATTACGAACAACGCCTGGAACTCGGGATCAAGCTGCTGAAGTAAACCGCAGCAAACTAGATCTAAGGTCAGTCAGGGTTGGCAGGGGATTATGGGTAGGGGAGGAGCTTGGAGCTCGGATCTAAAGCTGTTGAAAACTGCCGGCTCGGATCCGAGGTCGGATCCGAATCCCATAGGTTGCTGCACAAATGAAGTTAACTACTTCAGATCAGTGTTTCAAAAGAAGAGCGCCTCTCAAAAATGCTCTGCACAGTTTATCCGAAGGTACCAAAGAACCTTCAAATCCAATATGAAAATTAGATATTGCTGCTAATTGAACCTTAATGATAGAAGAACTAACTCCTTCCTTAAAAAGAAGTGCTAAAAATTCAAGTATGTTATGTATCGGAGCTGAAAATAGATCAGTAAGATTTTGTTGTGCTCAGTAAACAAATCTTTTCCATTTACTTGCATAGAGTTTTTGTGTTGAGGGTTTATGGGAAGATAAAAGGATATGTCGGACAGAGGAAGAGAGCATTGGTTGTGTGGCTATTAATGGAATAGGAGAAACTAAGCCATGAGCTTGAGATTTGAGATGTTTGGGTGAATCATGCCCATCAAGTGAGACAGGAGGTCTGAAATAGGGTAGGTGAGGCCATGGGAAGAGAAACTAAACCTGTTGAGTCCAGTAAGGTGCAATGAGGATAACTTTGCTGTTCAATCTCACAGCCTTCTGCAAAAATTTGGAATTAATGGGATTGGCAGGTAGGCATAAAGTAGACCAGGAGGCCAACCGTGAAGTAGAGCATCTCTCATTGACTCACCCTGTGGGGGGATTAGGGCAAAGCAGCTGCTAAATTTGTTGTTCCAGGGGGAAACAAAAAGCTTGCAGCAAGCCTGGCCCCAATGACAAAAAAATTATTTGTGTCACCTCCTTGTTGAGAGACCACTCGTGAGGTAGAAGAAATGTACCTGCTCAGTTTCTCTGGTATCACACTGATAGGGAAGGCAATCTCTAACTTGCAGTCGAAATAAATTACTGACCTCTCCCCATTCTATTACCTTTTACTTTCTAGTCATTTGCTCCTAATACCCTGGTTCCTTTGCCAGCTTTCTCCAATAAATTTCAGCCCGCTCTTTCCTATTATCTGTATCCATAACCATACTCATTCCTATCAGCACAATCTATTTTCGTTATTCTTGTGCTGATTTAGTTCTTAGAATACTCCCTGCTATTTTATGAATACAATACTCTGCATGATGTTTGTTTTTCTCCTTAAGAGTATGCATCCAAAATCCAAATCTCTCCTTATTTCCTGAACTTCCCGCCTGTACCATCATCATTCCTTTCCACTTTGAATTATAGTTTTCTGCTTGTGCTATGTACAAAAGCCTTTACTGTGTTGCTCTAAAATACCCCCTGAAATTGGGTAATCCTAGTTCGCCTTGTTCTACTGGAAGTATCAGCTTATCCCACTTGACCCTTGCTATCTTCTCTTTCCAGATAAAATCCTTCAACTATTCTTTTAATTGCTATCCACAGCTTCTCATCTAGTTGATAAAAATATGCCTGACCTGCATATAAGACTAGTGGGACTAAAAACATTTTAATAGCTTGTATCTTAGTATCCATACAGCAACGCTTCCAGTTTCTTAATTTTTATACTTTTTGTTTAGTCTCATCCCACATATCCTTAGCTGCCACAACAGAGTCATTTCTAATCCATACTCCTAAATCATTTTATCATGTCCCCATAAATATGGATACTGTTGGACCAGTTTGTGTGTGGGTACATAATTTACCGTTACTACCTTTACTTTAGCTTCATTAATTTTGTATCCCAAGAAGATCTGAAACAGTCTTAAAATGTTCAACAACACTGTAGTGTCCCTTTCTGGTTTTGTCATGTATAAAATAACATCCTCTGCAAATAGAACCAGCTTTTCCGGACTACCACGCCAGTTACATCCTTGAATTTTTAACAGTGGTTCTAAATATAATGCAAACAACAAAGGGGAAAGCGGACAACCCTGCCTGGTTCCTCTACTCAAGCAGAAGTTATCAGAGATGACCCCACCCACTTTAATTTTCACCTCCAATCCCTCACATATACTTCTAATCAACCTTATATTGTATCAGAGAAAGCAAATGATTCCATTGCCCTGCTGATGAAGTCCCAGTCTACTTTCTCAAATGCTTTCTCTGCATCAAGACCACCAATAAAAGTGGTATTTTCTTACATTCTGCTTCCCTCCGGATAATCAATGTTCTGTTAATATTGTCGAACGTTTGCCTCCCCTCCACAGAACCACACTGATCCATATCTCCCAATTTTGGTATCACTTCTGCCATTATCACGCTTTAGCATTGATATGGGCTTGTATGAAGCTGTATCCAATGGATCTTTACCTTTTTAAGTATTACCATTACCACCGCCTTCTTCTAGGATGCTGGTACTTCTCCTACTCTTAAAATAATATTAAACAAAACCTTCCAGATCTTTCTCAGTTTTTTCCCTCCTGGCTTCCAAACTCCACAGGAATACCATCTATGTCTGGGGACTTTTCTGAAGATTGGTTATACTTAGCCATTTTTTGCTCATCTCTTCCTATCCTAACTGCTGTAATTGAGCCTCATCTACCTCTAACGTTGGCATATTTAATTCTTCCATAAACATTTCCATGTGTACCTTTTCTTGATTTCCATATTTCTCTGCTTTATACAACTTTCAAAAAATTTCTGAAATATTTCTAATACTTCTACATGACCTCTTGTTATCGGCTCCCTAAGCTTAGTGACAGCCCTTCCCACTGTCTGTTGCCCGAGTCGTGCTAAAAGTTTTTGAAACTCGTGCAAATTATTGAGGTAATCACTTATTCTGCAGTTGCTCCTATTCTGGATCTGAGAGATTCGCCCTATTTTGTAATACTTTAACATTCATCAGTCCCTCTAAATAATTACTGTTACTTCTTAACCATATCTCCCTTTCCTTTATTTCCACCCCAGCTTTAAACTCCACTTTAATTTTAACCCACTTCCTTTGCTAGATTTTCAGAAGAAAATTCCATCTTCTCTAGTAGCTCCTGAATTCATTCCAAAATTCATTCCTTAAATTTCTTTCTTTCCAACTGATAGGTGGGAAAGCGCCAGCGTCTCATTTTTATTTCATTACCTTGCATTTTTATTTTAATTATTGGCGCATGATGTGAAATAGTTATTGGGTGCATTTCAAGACCTTCAATTAAATACATATGTTCCTATGAGATATAAAATCTATCTAGCCTAACCCAGTTTTTGTATCTTGGTGAATAATATGTAAATTCACTCCAAACATCTACTACTGAATTCACATGTTCCATACCAAACAATTTCATAAATTTCTTGAAAAAACTACCCTCCTTTCTTATATTTTCCATCCCCCCCCCCCACACACACATCTTCACTGTTGCAAACTAAATTCCAGTCTCTACCTATAAGTAATATTCCTCGGTGAAAACTGATTTATCCCTGAATTTTCTTAAGCTCCATTATAGCATTTTTAAGTGGAATGTAAATGCATGTCAGTGTAATCCTCCTCCCTACCCAGTAGCCTTTAACTACTATGCATCTTCCATTATCCTGTTTTGCTCTTCTAATCACTAATAGAGTTCCTCTTGCAATTAATACAAGTACTCATCCTTTCCTTTGCCTCAGATATTCCACTGAATAACTATCCTGAAAACCTTTTTGTTATCAAATTCACATGTTCATTTTTTTCCAGGTATGTCTCTTGTAGCATAGTTATTAGCACTCTACATTTTTTAATATAGTTCACTACTCACCTTTTTATATTTATCTGTAAGACCATTCAGATTGAAAGACATTACAGAAAGCATAATTTGCTTATATAGTTATTATTACCACCTTTTATGTATAATTTCTTGTTAAATGCATATACTGTTTGGCAGGTTGGTCTTTTATACAGTTTCTTGTCATATACATTTGCGCCTATTCCACAACTTACGTAACTTTTTCATTTTTTTGAAAGCCTTCAAACAGGACAACCAACACCCCCCCCCCCCCAAAAAAAAAAAAAAAACTATTAACTTAATAATAACACACAAAACTATGTACATCTTCAAATATTGAAGTTTTTGTTTCCTAATGAAGACAAAGTTCTAAGTTGATAGCCACACAGGGAGGCTAGATTGTTTAGGCATGCTAAGACATATGGTACAACTTGTGCTACTACTAAGTGCTATTTGATTCTGTCTATCTTCATAGCTCTCCCAGCTGAGAAAACACGTAATGCTTTCAGTAAACACTTTCTCCAAACCATTTCTCTTTATCAAATTGTCTTCCAGGGGTTCCTATCAGATAGTGCAACTTATGCAAGTTCGAACCACATATGGTCGACACCATAAGTTCGAATTTGCAGAAATCCAAGCATTTCAATGGAAATCTCCGTAAGGGGAGGTTTCCAATTTATTCAATGTGGTGAGATCTCGGAGTTGGTATATTTAAGTAGCGGGGGGTGTGGGAGGTGCAGGGGTGCTTGCCCCCTGTTTACAACAACAGTTTATGTTTTCTTTTCTTTGTTTTGTTTTTTATCCACAGTTGAAGTTTTTTAACTTCGAACAGGATGATTCGAACATTCCGTGTTCAAAGTTATTAAACTTCGACTATGTGATATAGACCAGTCTTCCAGTGACATGCAAACCACACAAAACTGCTAAGGGTACCTTGTTTACTAAAAAAAAGCCTTATAATATTCAATATTCTTTTTTCATTTACATGCTTTGTAATAAACTTGTTACTGGAGAATGCCTAGGGTCATAACCCAGTCATTTCCCTGTCCAAGCATGGGAAAAAGCACACTGATTTTTCTTTTATCATATTCTCTTAACCAGACCCTTCCTCACCCCCCCCCCCTTCTCTTCCTTTTTTCTTTTTTTTTTCATTTGCAGTGCGTACATTTCTTAAAACTGAACAAAAAAAGAGAGAAGGGAGAAAAAGAAAAAAACAAAAGCACCTGTTTATATTAGTATCCCAACTGCATTTCAAATAAAACTGATAACATTTTACTTCGTCTAATTAGTTTTGTATTATCTTTAAAGCTCTTACAGCTGAGAAAACCCATTTTCAGAGAACATTATGTCCTAGCCAATTTCTCTTTTCGTTTCCCTCAGTCAATCCTCTTCCAACAGACTGTCTCCAGTTTCTATTTATTAGATTGCCTCCATGGAGGCATGAAGACCAGTTGCAGAGCTGCTACTTCATATACATTAATTTGCTAGAATAAAGCCTCATTACATTAAATATTCTTTTTCATTTACTTGCTCTCTCTTAAAACTAAGTAAAGGTCCTTAATTCAGTCATTTCCCCTTCAAGAATGAAAAAGCACATTAATTTTAACTTTGTCATGCCTCTTTAACCAGGGTCCTTTTATCAGTGAATTGTGTATATTTCTCAAAACTGTACAAGAAGAAAGAGAGAAAAGGGGAGAAAAAGAAAAAAAAAACATTGGTTTATAATCTCCATTACACTTAAAAATAGCATGCAAAGAAAACCATTCGCCACAAAATACAGTACTGTTATGAAAGGAAAGTGCTTTCTTTACTTACAGTTAGCTTTCTCCCCTCTCTTCCCCTCCCCAAGCATTTTCCAAACATTAATGACATGAAGTAGAGCATATACTTTAGAATCCCTCACAGATCCAACAAATATTGAAAAAGTCCAATATTTTCAGATTTTCTTGTTCTGTCATATTTCACTAATATAATTATTGCATTGTAATCCCACATTAAGTTACTGGTTTTATTACTGTTCTTCTCCATCACCCAAATCCTGTCTCTGCTTTATTTCCAATGTACTCTCAATTCTTCTAGTCAACTCTTGTGCTCCCCTCCTTCTCTCTAACATTTTCTGTTGAAATACTGGAGAAGGTTTCACAGGTACAGTCTCTCTCTGTTGTCTTTATTACCAGAGAAAGAAGAAGCAGAATCTCCTGTTTCACAGCTTACATTTTGTTGGACAAACTTTTGTATTTTTTCCTTAGCATGCACTTTATCAAAAAATGACTGTGTCCTTCCAGGGAAGACTACCTTAAAGACAGCTGGACACAGCAGTTTGAATCTGACACATGTGTCTTGACATTCTTTGAAAAGTGGAATGAATTTAGTTCTCTTCTGCCTGTGGTATACAAGCGAGTAAGCATTCTCCACAAACACTCTGCTGTCTCCCACTAAGTATTTTGTCCTTCTGCCACAATTTTGTCAGAATCAACTTCTTAAGCTGGTAGGATTGCATCTTTTACTATTAAAGGTCTAGGTTGCTTTCTTAGAGCTAGGTTTGGAGCATACATACAATGTACCCTTTCAACTAACAACTCCTGCTGTGGAATACCAATCCAATGGCTTATTTGTGCTTTCATAAAATTAATGCAGTCTCTTCCATCCATCTTCTCTGATACAGCTTAAAATCTCAAGTCTTCTCTATGTGCTTTGTCTTCTATTTCTATTATTTTTGAAACATCTCTTAAGGGCAGTCTAATATTCAGCCAGCCTTGGCTTCATTTCGACCTCTGATTTTTGCAGCTTTATCTTGTCATTTGAATATCTGTTTAAAGCTTCTTCCATTTTTTCCAGCCTTTTGTTGTTTGTGCTGATTTACTCGATCAATGTTTTGATTATTTTAACCAGGTCTGTATGCAGTTGTCTTATCTTCCTGCAGGTTACTGGAAGTCAAGTCTGAAGACTGGATTGTTTTTTGCTGAAGAGCTGCAGAACTTTCCCCTAGTCAATGTTTCTTCCTCACCTTTTATAGCTGATTTCTTTCCAGGTCTTCTGTATTTCTTTCTTCCTGGCATCCAGGCAGTGCACTAACTAGCCAGTTACTGAAATTTACCCATAAACACTAGTCTGTTAGCCTTCTCTGCTGAGTTTGCTTTCACACTGGGAGAGCTAGAAACAAGCTGTTAGTGCGCAGCCATCTTGGAAGTACTGCCACTGACACTGATCCTAGAGTTTGAAGGACCATATGGGCTGAAGTCTTGGTACTGCAAATTCTTTTTCCAACCTACAATATTACAATCTGTATATTGAGAGAGGAAGTAAGGCCACCACTAACTTTGTGTTGAGAACTGCTCCTATGATTTCCAATTTTTGAGATGGTTGTAGGTGAAATTTGTTGCAATTTATGGATATCCCCAGATAACAAAGTCTGGAGAACCTGATTCCTTGCCCTTATCAACAAATGCCTGGTCAGGGTGGTGATGACCCATTTATGGATATCCCCAGATAACATAAAGTCTGGAGAACCTGATTCCTTGCCCTTATCAACAAATGCCTGGTCAGGGTGGTGATGACCCAGTCATCTAGATATGGAAACACCTGGAAACCCTGCAGTCCCAACTGAGCTGCTATTACTGCTACACATTTGGTGAACACCCTGGGGGCTGTGGTGAAGCCAAAAGGACAGCTCTCTAAACTAGTAGTGACTGGCTCCCAGCCAGAAGCATAAAAACCCTCTGTATTGTCTGTTCATCTTTATGTGATAGTATGCATCCTGAAGGTCTACTGAGTACCACTCATCCTTGCCAAGAAAAGAGAGAATGGACTGAACAGTGACCATCTGAAACTTTGTTGAACTGTTTTGTTCAAGTTGCTGAGATCCAAAATTGGTCTCCAGTCCCCTGATTTTTGGCACTAAAAAGAACCTTGTGTAAAGTTCCAGATTCTACCTGGACTGGCAGGACCACTTGGATAACTCTCTTTTTTAGGAGCTTTTGAATTTACATTGCTGCTTCTTCCCACTGACTGGGTGGAACATTGGGAATTTTTAGTGGGGTTGGCGGTGGAAGGGAAAAGGGTATTATATAACCTCTGGAAATAATCCTCTGCACCCAAAAATCTTTTATGTCTAGCCAGGCTCTCTGGTGAAGGGATAGTCAACCCCTGACTGCCTCCAGAGGTGGTGAATTGGGCCTGCTTTCATGAAAGCTGGTAGGGTTCATCAGAGAAGGAATCTCTGGACCCTTGATTTTGTGAGCCTACTCTGCTGCGAAGGCAGCATCAACTATTAGAGCAGAAATATACCAAGAAAAAATGAAAGCAGAATATGGAGCAGTGCAGAGAAAAGACAAAACTGAAAAATAAATGCACTGAGCCTACAAGGCTGAAGTTATAGTATAAAAACATAGTTGAATGTAGGATAAAATAGAACTGGTACTCGCTTTCATGACCACAAAGTCGCTTCATCAGACAAACACTTCTATAAAAAGCATGAATATATACTTGTTGAACAATCACCTGACAATCATAAGTGATATCACCAAATATGGTATAAATACATCTTCTAGAATATATATCAATTAACCTGGCAAAATTAAATGCATTTCAGGTGTGGATAAAAAAACAAGTAGTATTTCATAATTAAAACATTGATCAAACTATAAAAACATGTAAAAAAACAGATAACTATATATGCATAAAATACAGTCTGTTTAAGAGTTAAATAAGGTTCAATGTCTTAGTGGACGCGCTTTTAAGAAAGGTTTAACAGAAGAGGCACCATTTAAACCTGGAAACTTCACAGCATTAAGCAAAATAATCCACGTCTGCTCAGCTTCTTCTGTGCGATTCTCTAGGTCTCCACCTCTAATGTCTATATCTAAGACTTGTAATACAAAAAAATTAAGTGTGTGTAGCATTGTTTTGTAAAACGTGTGGCCAAGGCGTTATTTTCTTTCTTGTTGTTAATGTACCTTATATGTTCAAGCACTCTATCTTTAAACTGTCTGTCTTTCCTACACAGTAGGCATGACATGTCTGACAGTAAGAAAAATACACCATATTTGCTGTTTTACAGTCAGCATAGTGATGCAGTCTAACAGTAAAATCTAGGACAGGATGTCTATATAGCGAGCTAGTGTAGATGAATTTACATGCAGTGCAATTTCTGCATGGAAATGTACCAACCCTATTAGATTCATAAGATTTCTTATTTGAAGTATATCTATGGCATAGGTGTTGTTTAATAGATTTATTATTTCTAAAAGAAAATAAAGGTGCAGTGTCAGCTATATTCGACAATTCTGGAGCATCATGTATAATTCTCCAATTGTTTCTAATAATATCACAGAACTCATTAATATCGCTAGAATATTGAAAAGTAATTCTAAAATTGTCATTGTTGGCATGTCTTGGGGTCAATGCTATCAGAGAATTTTTAAACATAAACAATTGTTTTTGTAATGATAAAGTTAAATTAATTTGTGCATTGCTTGAAATTATTATAGAAAACAATGTCTGTGTTTTCGAACAAAACTTCTATCTTCAGAAGGTTGGCGTGGCCATGGCCACTGCTTGTGCAAACAGCTACGCCAACCTGGTCTTGGCACACTGAGAGCAATCAACTATTTTATCAATCACAAATCCATATAAGAAGGATGTTCTGTGGTATGTTCGTTTTGTGGACGATATTTTTATGCTATGGAAAGGAAGCAGAGATGATTTGAAGGTTTTTGTCGATTATATGCACACCACCACGAGTTCCCTTAAATTTACATATAAATATTCTATGCATGAAATTGAATTCTTGGATGTTCTGCTGAAGAAATCTGAGTTAAATAAAGTACTCAGCAGTATCTATAAGAAACCTACCAGGAGGAATGCTATTCTTCATAAAAATAGCATGCACCCAAGGCATGTCCCTTGTAATGTGTTAAAAGGTCAAATATTCAGAGCGCTAAGGTTACGTAATGAAGATGCAGAAGCAGGAGTAGCCCTCTCACAGCTAAAACATGAATTTTTAGACAGGAGCTATACAGAGAAAGAAATAGACAATTCCATAGAAGACGCATGGCAGCTTAGAATGAGTAGCTGTAAACCCTATTTTGGAGATACAAATGCTATAGAGAATACACATGAGTTGGCAACTGCCAACAAAGACAATTTTAGAATTACTTTTCAATATTCTAGCGATATTAATGAGTTCTGTGATATTATTAGAAACAATAGAGAGAAAGTGCACCTATCTGATACAGCCATTTTGTGTCCACACTGTGATCACTTTTTAAACCCAGAAGTTTTTCTCTCAGACATTCTAATGGAAAAAGAGAAAACAGGAGTAGTTTAATGGATAATTTAAACAAAGTTTTTTTTTGGTAGGAAAAACAATAATATGAACAGTGATTACCAATGATGGTAATACAAAGTGCTCTAACAAGTAGGAAAAAGGGTGAGAAATATTTTAACTATGACAAGAATAAAAATGCTGATATTACAAGGGTAAGAGGAAATTACAGGGGTAAGTGCATGATAGAAAAAGACATATAAACAGAAAAATTTAGCTTATCTGAAATAAATAAATGATTAAGCTCAAAAGCTATGGCAACCACGTCTTTCGTGAAAAGTGGCAAATGACATCTGAGGTAGGATGGGGTTGGTGCATTATGAGTAAGGAAGAAACTCAAGAGCTTTTTTGGTTACCATGAGCTTTAGTAATGCCAGAGTCGGATCCGAGTATCAGATCCAAACCCATCAGTTAATGACAGACTGAAAATCGACATCATCATATCAGCTCTTATTCTTAGAAATGTTTACACAAAATTTACTGATCTAAAATGTATGATACTTTGTTACAAGTATAAAGTAGTCCTGTATAGTAAGCAATTCATAAGTTCACAGGTGTATACTACACTAATGACTCCAGCAGCCTTTTTAAGTCTAGCCATGTTTCCCAAATATATCTGACAAGTTTCTGTACCTTAAGGTACCATATGGGATTTATGTAAGTTTGGGCAGTCAAGCATTTACAGGCTGCCTCGGTCTATTACAGACACAGGTACAGACCAGAGTTAAATTTCTGATCCCCAACCGTTGGTCCAATTTACACTTGAATTGGGTTATGGAACAGTTATGCTTCACATGGATGGGAAGCTTTTTTTTTCCACGTATGACATAGGCATTTACAGTATATAAATGAAAAACAAACACATTGATACCACTTTAGTTGCAAATATTATACATCACAGATACCACTGAAACAACTGTAGTTGCAAACATTATACATCACTTACAATCTATCCAGTCATTGTCAGTTAAGCATTATATGGCTCATTCAAATCCTGCCTATTAAACCTCGTTCCTTCTCTGCATGTATTGTTCCCACAATTTCCATTTTTCCTATGTAGTTTGCTTTCTCCCTTTTCTAAAGATCCCAATACCAGTTGTTTTCTCTCTGTTACTATATTCACTACTTCTAGTAAAGTTGGTCTAGACTTTGATTTCCATTTTCTAGTAGCTGCTTTTTTGGCAGCCACCATAATTAGGATTCAGCAAGGCTTTACTATGTCGAGGCAATTCCGATTCTGTATCACAGCTCAAAAAATCATCTCCCCAGTCAATCCATTCTGCTCACCCAGTATCTCAGACACATCAGTCTGCAGGGAATCCATAAAGTCTGCCAGCTTATTACTCTCCCAAAAAATATGTTCACAGCCACCTCTTTCTTGCCAATCACACCTTCAACATTTGCTATTGACCTGAGGAAAAATTCTTTGGAGTCTACTTTGGGTATAAAAATACTTATGTAAACACTTCCAGGCAAAGATTTTAAATCTTCCAGATGTTGTTGCATATTTGGGAGATAATACATATATCCCCCATTGTTTCTTTGTGAATTACTTATCACCTCTCTCTTCTCAATCTTTTCTAAGCTCCTCTGATTGATTCGTATAATTATCATGCAATAATTTATGTGCTCTACTAATTGTTCCTTTCAAATGGCAGCTTTTGTTCTACATTCTATTAAAAACTCTACTAGTGTTGGCCTTTCACTTAGGACCCCCCCTATTTCTTTCTCTTTGTCTATACTCTGATATCAATCCTTCATAGGGAAGGCAATCTGTAACCTGCAGTACAAATAAATTCATGGCCTCCTCCCATTCTGTTACCTTTCTCTTTCTAGTTATTTGCTCCCAATACCATGGTTCCTTTGCCAGCTTTCTCCAACAAATTCCAGCCCCCTCTTGTCTATTATCTGTACCCTAACCACAGCCATCCCTATCGGCAGAATCTCTTCTCTCCATTCTCGTGCTGGTTTAGTTCTTAGAATACCCCCTGCTATTAATGAATATAATGCTCTGTATGATATTTGTTGCTCTCCTTAAGAGTCTGCATCCAAGATCCCAATCTCTCCTTATTTCTTGAGCTTCCCCACTGTATCATCATCATTCCTTTCCACTTTGAATTATAATTCACTGTTTGTGCTATGTACAACAGCTTTAACTGTGTTGCTCTAAAATAGCCCCTCAAATTCCGTAATCCTAGTCCACCTTGTTCTATTGGAAGAATTAGCTTATCCCACTTGACCCTTGCTGTTTTACCTTCCCAGACAAAAATCTTTTTTAATTGCTATCCGCAAATTCTCCTCTGGTTGATAAAAATATGCCTGACCTATGTATAAGACTAAAAGGACTAAAACATTTAATTGCTTCTATCTTAATATCTGTATCCATATAACAAAGCTTGCAGTTTCTTAATTGTTGTATTATCTTTTTTGTTTTGTCTCTTCCCACATATCCTTAGCTGCCATAACAGTCTCATTTCTAATCCATACTCCTAAATACTTCTTTTTATCATGTCCCCATAGATAACATGGATGGGAAGTTTGTTCCAGAGAAAGAGTAGTCTATGAGACATGTAACTCTCCCTCCACATGTCCAATTTATGTCACAGAAGAGGTTTAGGTCCTTAGAGTAATTGAGATGCTATCTGCTATGCATACATAAAGCAGGTCCATCAGAGTGGGATCTCAGCATGCTTTTCAGGACAGGCATAGATCATCTCTCAAAAAAAAAAAAAAAAAACAATATCTAGGGCTTTGAGATAATCCACTTAAGACATGTTGTTTACACCTTGTATTCTTTTTGTGAGGAACTTCTGTGGACATTCCAGCTGTTGCATATGCCTAGCCAACTGAAGGAGACCTTCTACTCAATGATTGGTCTAAGGAGGATGAAGTACAGTGGAAGAATGACATCTTTGACCAAGATGTCATATACTTCCTTATAAGCTGTATTTCATAGAATGACTTCCTTATTACCAATGACACATAATGGTCAAAGGCCAGGTTGCTGTCTACATAGATGTGTTCCCAAATCCCTACCTACTGGGTTTACACTTAGGGATGTACTATCAATATAGTAGTTTCCAGGGGTAACAGACTTTCTAAAGGATACTATTATGCATTTATTAACACTGAGTTTTAGGTTGTGGTCCTGCCACCAGTTATTTGTCTGTGTCAGGCCTTCTTGAGTATTTCTATCTTGGGGGGATTCTATGACTGCTCCTAGTCTGCACCCATCTATAAACTTGGTCAGCCAGATGCCACTGACTTTGCAATTGACTTCAAAGAAGTAGATGCCAAAAAGGAGAAGACCCTACACAGAGCCCTGACGGACTCGCCTAGTAACCAGTCTCTCTATGTCAGTGGACTCCCATATCATAACTTCTTGAGTCCTATCTGTGAGCCACCTGGCTATCCAGTGAGTGAAACAGGGGGCTTATACCTAATTGTAAGAGTTTCTCTATAATACCTGTAGAACAAAAGAGAAAAAAAAATCAAAGCAAAAATTACAAATTCTATACAAGCAGCTCAGAGGGTAATCAAGTCTTTCAAAGCCAACTTTGAGGTAAAAGTAGCCTCCCAGACCAAGCACAATCACAAGGCTTTCTTCAGCTATGTCTAAAATGTCAAAGGACCAGGTCAAGTTAGGCAGTATGCATCGTTTTGCTCTGATCCACTGTTTTGGTGACCTTCTCAGAGAAGTCCACTAGGTTGACAAGGCATGATCTGCCTTTGATGAAACCAAACTGGGTTGGATCCAGTGTCTGAAGGTGTCCTTCTAGTCTATATGCTGCAGTATTCATAACATGGGGGAGTCTGCCACCAGCTGACTCGTACGTCCGGTCAGTATACCAAAGTCTAAATGCTACTGCAAGATACGTGTGATGGCACACATCACTCAGTGTTTGTCGGTCATAAACAGACATCGGGTATAAAGTAGACGTCAGCACGTACCTACCACAGAAGTGAATGCTGCAAAGCACCAGCTTGATAAAAGTGTGAAACATGTAACAGGGACCAAGCAACATCAGGGGGAAGGCAGGGGGAAAGCAATACTGCAGCATAACAGAAGAGAAGGACATCTATGGTTATGGTAAGATTTTACACAACTATTCTATGTCCTTCTTTAGAACTCATGCAGAGGAGGAATTGGAGGAGAAGCAGAAACATTTTCCACAAAGCCATAGAGAATAGCTCTGGCAAACCCCGCTCTGGAAATAACATTCGCTTTGTAGTGCTTAGTGAAGGTATGAACAGAGGACCAGTTAGCTGCCTCCAGGATAGAAGCTGTATCCAGTCTTTTAAAGAAGGCCACCGAAGAGGACTCAGCTCCACATACATTTGTCTAAATTTGTGAAAAGCTGCCTGTTTTTTTACCATCATTTCCAGATTATCTCTCTTTGGGTCATTATATGTTTAGTTTCCTTTGTAAACCATGGAGCACAGTTGGATTTTACTCTTTTTAACCTTACGGGGAACTTGGTGAGCCAAGATTTGAGAAAAAAAGGTGGTGTTAAAAAAAAGTGACACCATCATCAAGAGGTAGGGTATTTACCGAGGCCAAGTTAGGGTGTGGATAAAGATGTCTTATTAAAAGCTGTTAATTTGTGAACACGGCTATAGATAGACTGTTTTGGTAGGTAGGTCGGTAGGTAGACTGTCTTAAGGGATAGGTGAGCAGATGAGAACTTAATATTTTGGGAAGGCAGACAAAAGTTACTAATGTTTTCATGTCTGCGTACTATCCAATCTAGTACTGATTTTTTGCCACTTCTTTTGTCTATCCTAGTAGAAGAAGTAATGACTTGCACAAAGCTGTAAAGGTTTATATGGGTGAATCAGTGTCATAGATGGTGGGATGTCGGACGATATTCAGGTCATCTAATATGATAGTTTCATGTGGTATACTGTTAGCAATCCAACACAGGATGTCCTCTGCTATAGGAATATTGTCATCTGGAGGAATGTAGATGGTAGCTATTCATATAATATTGTTATCTGGAGGAATGTAGATGGTAGCTATACATATAGGTTTTATTTTTGTGGATTTAGACTAAGCAAAATTAATTAGAGAGATCAGTAGTTCTTCTTTCTGTCCATTCTTTCCCGGTCTAATCTGAGCATGTTAACACCTGGGAGAAGAATTTCTTCATCTGTGACTTCAGCAATGTTTCAGTGGCTATTAGGATGTCAGGGGAGTATTTGGCTATGAATGCAAGAACATCTTGAATTTTACTGGTAAAATTTCTGAGGTTTGCATTAAGTAGTAGTAATCTAGAATTGCTTTTAGGCATTTGTGGTGGTGTAGTTTGTTGTGCATCTAGGGTAGATGGGTTGTGAAGGTGTGGGTGGGCCCTGGGTTGAGATGCATGTCTCCATCTAGTGGAAGCAATTTGGTATTATTAAGATGTTTGGTTGAGTGCATGGTTGAGCAGTGAATTTTTTTTAGATAGTGGTAGAAGGAAAATGGTTAATATTCTGATAGTGGGATGTGTGGAAGAGTTGTTTGGAGATATTTACAGGAACAGAGATGAGGGATGTTAAAATGGTATAGTTTCTGTGTTATGTTGTGGACATCTAATGTATTAGGGCACTGTGCGAGATTAAGATGTAAAAAAAAGTACAGTTTTGTAACTACCACAAATGTAGATGTTCGAGTGTATACATTGCTGCAGTCATTACACTTGGGTTATCCTGCCGTCAGGCAGTTCCCCAGTCGGCCTGAGTTCAAAAGACTTGGTCCGGCATCGGTTACTGTTGCCTCCTCCCTGACATCAGTGCGAGAGGAGTATATAAGATGCAGCCAACGCCATTTTCTTCAGTTTTTCTTGCCCCAGATGTCAGGTGCCTCTAAATAGGTAGGCAAGTAAAAAAGTAAAAAACAACTTACAATTACCAGCAAATACTCCCCATAGGTAGTAAAGGGTAGAAGACATAGGTACGTACCAGCCAGTAAGAGGGGAAAGAGGGAGGGTAACCTGGACTGCAGCAGTGTATACACTCGCACATCTACATTTATGGTAGGTACAAAACTGTACTATGTTCATCGTGTTACACTGCTGCAGTCATTACACTTGGGTAGAATCCCAAAGCTGAGGTAGGGTGGCTGGTTCTATAAGGCATTAGGGGTGGCTATAAGGCCCTGCAGCACTGCAGTGGCAAAGCCAGCTCTGGATTTAGAGTATAGGGGCAGATGGTAATGCTTGATGAAGGTATGTACAGAACTCCAAGTTGCTGCTTCCAAAATATCCTTGGTAGGTACGCCCCTGAGGTAGGCAGTTGAAGTGGCTGCTGCCCTGGTGGAGTAAGATCTAATGCTGCTTGGTACAGGTTTTCCATGGTATGTGTAGCAGAAACGTATACAATGTCCTATTCATTTTGAAATAGTCTGTTTTGAAATGGCTTTTCCCTGTGCTCCTGCAGCATATGCTACCAATAATTGCTCAGATTTTTTGAAAGCTTTGGTTTTGTCCAAGTAAAAGCGTAACTGCCTGTGAATGTCCAAAGAGTGCAGTAGTCGCTCCCCTTTATTCTGTGGTTTAGGATAAAAAGTTGGCAGGTGAATAGTTTGGTTTAGAGCCACACTGGATACCACCTTTGGCATAAATGTAGGGTTAGTTCTTAAAGACACCCTGTCCTGGTGGAAAATGAGGAAAGGTTCCACTGCCATTAGTGCCTGTAATTCTGAAACTCTTTGTGCTGATGCTATTGCCAGGAGCAGAGCAGTTTTCCAAGAGATATATTTTAATTCTGCTGTGTTAGCTGGCTCAAAAGGAGGTAAAGTTAGTTTTTTTAAAACAAAGTTGAGGTCCCAAGTTGGAGTAGGTGCTCTATGGGGTGGTGTTATGTTTTTAGCCCTTCTGAGGTACTGTTTTAACAGAGGATTAGAGAAAATTGGTGGATCCGTGTTGTAATGAGCAGAGATGGCAGAGGCGTGGATCTTGATGGATGAGAAGGAGAGGCCTTTGTCCAGCATCTCAGTTAAGTATTGTAGTATCTGAGGAATGTTTGGGACAAGAGTGTCGAGGCTGTGAGCTTGGTTCCAGGCACAGAATCTCTTCCATTATCCGAATAGGCTTTCCTGGTACTAGGCCTTCTGGCCTCTAGAATGACATCCATAACAGCTTTGGAGAGGGGCATTGCTTGCTTGACTAAGGAATCTTCCATGCAGCTAGGTTTAAGGTCTTTAGCTGGCTGTGTAGTATTTGATTGTTGTGCTGAGTCAGCAGATGTGGGATTTGAGGCAAAATCCAGGGTGGCTCTTGTGCTAAGCTCCTTAGGATTGGGTACCAGTGCTGATGTGGCCAGTCTGGTGCAATCAGGATCATCCTTGACTGTTCTTGCCTGGCTTTTATGAGTACCTTTGGCAGGAGAGGTAGTGGTGGGAAAGCGTATACTTGTAGGTTCTCCTAGCTGAATGAGAGGGCATCCACTTTCCATGCTTGTGGATGGTAACTCCTTGTGCAGAATTTTTGTAGCTGGCAGTTTATTGGGGATGCAAACAAATCTATGTCCAGGCTCCACCACTTCAGTGTTATCATTCTGAATATTTGTGGATTCAATTCCCATTCGTGGGGATCCATGATGTTTCTGCTTAAGTCGTCTGCCAGTGTGCTTTTCTCTCCTGGCAGGAATTGTGCTTGCAGATGAACTTGAAGGTTTATAGCTGTGTTCCACAAAGTCATGGCTTGTCTGCATAGGGGGTAGGAGTGAGTGCCCCCTTGCTTGTTTACGTACCACATAACTGTGGTGTTGTCTGTCTTTAGCAGTAGTTGTCCTGGATGCAGCAGGTCCTTGAAAGCTATAAGGGCATTTTGTACAGCTAGCATCTCTTTTTGATTGATGTGAAGATACCTTTGTTCTGCGTGCCACGTTCCCTGAATACATTTGCCTGCCATGTGTGCTCCCCAGGCGTAATCCGATGCATCTGTTGTCAGTGTTTGCCTGGCTGTGGGTTGTGTAAAAGGCTGTCCCTTGTTGAGGTGACAAGCTTGAGTCCACCATTGAAACTCCCACTGAAGGCAAGGGATTAGTGGTATAACTGTTTCCAAACTTTGACAGTGTTGAGACCATACATTCTTTAGGTACCATTGTAGTTTCCTCATATGCAGTCTGGCATATGGAATTAGTAGTATGCAGGATGTCATGTAACCCAAGGTCTGCAGAATTTTTCTTGCAGGAAGGTGGGTCTTTGTTGCCATCAATTGAAAGTATTGAGTCAGTTGTCCTTGCTTGTCTGGCATGAGATAAGCCATCTGGGCCGTTGTGTTCAAGCTGGCACCCAGGAATATAATCTCTTGTGAGGGCACTAGTTTTGATTTCTTTTCGTTTACTGTGTACCCCAGGCAACTTAACTTTTTTACAAACGCCAGATGCTTTAGAAGAATGTCCTTGCTCTCTGCTTGAATCAGGCAGTCATCCAGCTACGGATAAATTTGAATTCCCTTCTGTCTGCAAAATGCAATTACTGGTGCCAGGCACTTTATGAAGACCCTGGGCGCAGTAGATAAGCCAAAGGGCAGTGCAGAGAATTGGTAGTGCATTGAACCAGCTATGAATCTGAGGTATCTTCTGCAGTTTTGTCTGATAGGGACATGCAGGTATGCCTCCTTAAGGTCCAAAGTCACGAGCCAAGCTTTCTTGCCCAGCATGGGAAGAAGCTGCTGTAATGTCAACATTTTGAATTTTGGAACATCCAGGTAAGTGTTTAGAGATGAAAGATCCAGAATGGGCCTCCAGGCTTTGTCCTTTCTGGGTACCAGAAAGAGTCTTGAATACAATCCTTGTCCTTGCTCCTGTGATGGTACCTTTTGAATAGCTCTCATATCCATGAGTGCTGTAATTTGTTTTTGAGCCTCTGCCCATTGATTTGGTGGAAGATTTGGCATTCCTTTTAACCTTGGCAGAGTGTGAAAGTGGAACCTGTAACCTTGAAATACAATGCTGAGAACCCATTTGTCTTTGGTGATCATTTGCCAGTTGTGGTAGAAAAGTGTCAGTTTTCCTCCCAAGGCAGTTGCCAATAGGGATTTGTTTGGCAGCTGTAGTGGGAAGTCATTGGAGCTGCTTTTTATATGGTTGGGGCCTGTCTTCCCCTTCTTTCTGGCCTGATGCAACCCATTGTCGAGGCCTGTAAGGACCTTGTGTTTGACCTCTACCTCTTGGACGTCTGTATCTTCCCCTTTGAGGCCTGTCTGTAATTGGAAAGGACCAATTCTTAGTTGGCCAGTTTCTGCTAAATCTAGGACGCTGAACCTGTAAGAAATCCTTCACCGTTTGCATAGATTTTGCCTTATCCTCCATTTTCTTTAATACCTCTTCTGCATTAACTCCAAATAACACATCCTGCTGCAAAGGTGCATCCAATAATTTTGCTTTAACATGATCTGGTAACGTATGTTCTTTTAACTAAGCATGTCTTCTAATGACAGAGCCTGTAACTGCTGCTCTGCAGGAGGCCTCTAGGGAATCAAAACCACATTGCAAAGTATGCTTTCCCACTTGTTCAGCTGCATGCAATAAATCCTGCATTTCTTTAAAATTAGGAGGATCTGATTCGGGAAGCATTTTTTGTTTTAACTGAGACAGTAAAAATTGCTGATATTTTAGCATGTGAAACTGGCAATTTAAGGCTCTCATTGCTAAAGTTGCATACGTATATACTTTCTTTCCCTATCTGTCTAATGCTCTGGAATCTCTGTCAGAGGGAACTGGAGTCTTGGCTGATGAAGCCTTAACTCCTTTGGGTCCCTGAGAAATAATTTCAGGGTCAGCTACAGGGCTTTTATACAGAAATTTATGAGAGTTGTAGTATCTGTCAGGTTTAACAGGGGCTGGAGGTAAGGAATCAGGATTTAAGCTGGATTCAGTATACACATCACCCACAATATCTAACACTGACGGAATAGCAAGGGGTCTGTGTGGAGGTAATAAAAGGAAGGTCTCTGAGCCTTTTCTTGGATTCTGAGTAATCCTGGCCTTCCCAGTGAAAATGCTTCCTCATGGTATGTAGGGTTTCCCCAAAGGAGTAGTCCTCAGGCGGTGAGGCTGATGGAATTGATTCCTCAGCATCAGATTCCTCATAAGGGGGTAAAGAGTATCCTAGGTCTGAGGATGAATCAGAAGAGATGGACACCTGGTCGGATGAGTCATAATCTGCATCCCGTCTAGGCCTTTTATCAGGAGGGGGATGGGACCCCCTGATCAGAGTGATTAGGTCTTCGGCCATTTTGAGCATGTTTCTCAGGAGGCCTGTCCTGGAGAATGCTGTATTTGCTTCTTTGATTTTAAAGGAGGCTTAGACTTAGCTGAGGGTTTAATGCTTAACTGAGTAGGTCTGAAGACACCCTCTGAAGCTGTGGGTTGCTCAGCTACTCCGGATCCCTCTGAAAGGTTAGTCTCAGTAGGCTGAATAACTTGTGCGTCCGAAGGCCCAGCCATCTCCATGCGGGAGTCAGAGGCGGCCTGTGGTTCTACAGAAGCAGTAGTCAGGGGCTGGGAAGGCGCCTCGCTGAAAACCGGAGAACCGGCGACTGACCTATAAGAGGCTTCATCGTCAGTTTTGGGCCTCAGATGCCTGTCCTTGTCTTTGCACTTTTTGTGTATTCCGGTCGTCGGAAGTTCCGACAGCATGGTATAATTGAATTTTCTACCAAAATAATGTCGGGCAAAATCAAACCAACATTTAATAGTGCACTTGTTAAACCTAGCACAAAACCGACAACCAGTGATGTTGTGGTCTGTGCCTAGGCATGGGATACAATAGGAATGGAAATCCTTATAAGGTATTTGTTTCCCATAAGAAATACAGTTATTAACTTTTACTGACATCGGTCTGAGGCAAGAAAAAGTTTCCCCAACGGGGTACTTAGCTTTGTAGAAGACTTTGGTTCTGGATTCGGAATGAAAATCTCAGGAGATGGCCGACCGGCACCGCGCGGCAAGAAAGACTGAAGAAATGGCATCGGCTGCATCTTATATACCCCTGTCGCACTGACGTCAGGGAGGAGGAGACAGCAACTGACGCTGGACCAAGACTTTGGAACTCAGGCCGACTGGGGAACCGTCTGACGGCAGGATAACCCAAGTGTAATGACTGCAGCAGTGTAACACGATGAACATCCCCAGCGATATGAAATGCCACTGAAACCGCTTATCCACTCACAGTTGTCAGCCAAAAATCCTTTGTAGGGGTTGAATAAACTTCTACATGCAAAAGGTAGATTATAAAAGCAGTTTTAATCCACAAAAATGTTAAGCGCTTTCACTCACTAATCGTGAGCTTCTTCAGAACGTTCAAACAGCTGTTTTAGAATGTTTGAATATCCAATAATGATGCCAAAAAAAACTAATCAGCTCCTTAAAGCTGACATGTCTAAATAGTATACACTACTCAAATCTAGTACAATAATAACTCACCTAAAATACTAACTGCAATATAAAACATAGCATAATCTATACAATATAATAACCATATCTAAATATTACTAAAATATATATGTGCTCAAAATAAATTAAGTACACTGTTAAAGCCCTATTTCTATTAAGGGTTTGACAGGAATATGTTCATTTAAACCTGGTGGAGTTGCTGCATCAGTCAGCAACTGCCACCTTACCTCTTTGTATGCTAATACATTTTTAATACTACCTCCCCCTAGGATTAATTTCCACATTCTCCAGGATGGCAAATTTAAAATAATGTTTATCTCCTTGGCTATCTATATGTTTGAACAACGCATTGTTTTGGTCTTTGGTTCTAATACTACATAAATGAGAGTAAATTATTTTCCTAAAATTTCTCTTGGTTTTCCCTATATAGTATGCTGAACATGCCATACATTTGGCTAGGTATATTTAATACAAATTAGTATTGCAATTGCCCTGTCCAAAACAAATTTTCATCTTATTAATATTATTTAATGTTACGCTTGTATCTTCACATATGGTGAAACACTGATTACATGTGCCACATTTCGATGTGTGTGTAACCCTCTACTTTTTTTTACTTCCAAACCTCTTTCCAAAAGTGTTTTCAAATTGTTGTCCATTTTATAAACAAATGTCGGTTTGGGGCCCAATATTTCTAACTTTTCCTGATCTGTCAGTAATACATGCCAATTTCTACTACGGATTTCCTTAATTTGATTAATATGTGAACCATATTCCAAAATACATGCTCTATTAAATGCTTTATTGTTACTTTCTTCCTTCCTTGTGTCACTGTTTCCTTGTACTTCATTGTATTTAGCTCCTAATAAAGGGATATATTATTTTCCCTTTTCACTAATTACGTATTCAGTAACATCTCTCATCATTTGAGGATCATATCCCGTCTCTAAATAACTCAAAAATATATCGAACTTCTTCCATCATATCCCCATAGTCTGATGTCATTCTCAAGGCTCTAATGCATTGCCCCTTGTAGATGTTATACATTAGTTTTCTAGGGTGGTTACTATTGTATTCAACATACGAGTTAGAAAAAGTATTCTTTCCATGAATCACCGACTTAAAGCTTGTTCCATCATTAGTGATGTACATATCTAAATATGCCACCCCTAAAGCACTGCTCTCAGATGTGAATTTCAGAAATTCACTGCTGTTATTCAACCCCTACAAAGGATTTTTGGCTGACAGCTGTGAGTGGATAAGCGATTTCAGTGGTGTTTCGTATCGCTGGGGTTTTTTTACATTTTGTCAATCGAATGCCTCATTCAGTTGTTGGACTGTGCGAGATAAGGCCTAGTGTGAGAGAGAGAGAGAGAGCGAGAGACTAAATGTGGAGGTTCTCGGGAGTTAAAGTCCATTAGCATTCCCTTATCAATAAAACAAACCCCCAACCCTCCCAAGGTTAAAACTCTTCTTAAAGTGCACCTCACCTTCACTGTTGAGATATTCCTTACTAAAGGGATAGTCTACAGAGAATAACTGTGGGTTCCAGCCAGCATATCAAAGACTAATGCCCTTCCAGTCATCATATATCAGATGTACGTCCAACTTCCAGGGCGTAAGGTACGTAACTGATGTACTGGTGCCTAATACTCTGAAATGAACTGCCCCAGGATAACCAAAGCAACCTAAGAGAAACAAAAGAAAGAGCATGCACATCCAGAAAGGGGAGAAAGAAAAATCCCTTGGCATAAGGGTAGGATAGCAGACACCAAAAAGAGGGAAAGAAGGGGGGACAGAATAATGCAACAGAGAAAATTAGGACATCTACTGTTATGGTAATTTCTTACACAACTGTACTATGGTCATCCTCATCACTACTGCAATATTCCTTAAGAAAGGGAGGGTACCTAAGCCTATAAGTACACAAATGACTGTAGAGGATGACAGGAGAAAACAATGGAAGACCCTCTAAAAAAAAAAACATGAAGGATGACACTGGCAAAATCATCCCTAGCCCTAGACGCTTCATCCAACTTGTAGTGTTTAGTAAAAGTATGTACAGAAGACCAAGTTTTAGAGTTTCTACTGTTAGTTGTTGCTTAGATCTCTGTTGAAACTTTGTCTCACCCACCCTCCCTATTTTTGGTTTGTAGTTTAAATTTGGTGGCTTTTGCAGTTGCCCGCCCCACTGTAGATTTGATCTGGGACACTCCCCCAGTCGCATCTCTTTACCACGTTCAACCTAATAAACTCTTTCTGCACTTGCTTTTAATCCTTTTTAATTTAATTGCATTTTTTAAACTGTGTTTGGTCTAATATTGCTACATACTCAAGTGTGCTAGCTTGAACTGCATGCAAATTGTTTTTACTACTGTTTTTTCTACTTTTCTGTATTAAAAAAAAAACTGCAAGCCTGTTTCCTACCTTTCTTGTAACTAGTGTTCCAGATACAGATTTGCTGTATCTAGGACTGTATGTAAGCTTCTGAGCCCTCCAAGCCTTTCTGTGTTGGAGGGAAGCCTTCTAGCTTATCAGTGGGAGTGGTAAGCACTAGGTAACCTTTCTACCACATAAGGAGTGGTTCCGGCCCAAAAATTGTAGTTATTGGACTTTTGGGCAATCTCTTCCATCTCTCAACTTTCTGATTTTGAAAGCCTGCATTTGCACTTGTTTCTGTCCTGCAACTCGTCTAGTGCAGATACAGATTCTCAGTTTTAGTACTTAAATTTGCTTATTCATGCTCAGCACTTGTTCAGAACTTGTAAGCGCGAAATAAGCTACTAATTACTATAGCACTCAATCTTCTTCGTTACCTAGAGAAAAACAGTTTTTGTACTCACTCTCCTCACTTATCTAGAGGAAGATAGTTTTTTATTCAGGCATGTCCAAGGGTCAGCTCCCAGTGTTCTTTCCTGTCTATCTGATAAATCTGGGCATCTTGAGGCAATGTAGAAATTGCCTCATATACACAGACCTACCACCCAACACTACAACCTGTGAGAGATGCACTTATCTAGCCAAACTGGAGGTAAAGTTCTCACCAACCAAGACTGAACTTGACAGTCATGAGGAGAAGGTAAACATTTGCACCACACCACACTCATCACATAGTCTCACTAAATCTACACCACCAAAATCCACACATAGTAACAGAAAAACATTTGCGGAGGCTCTCAATAATAATCTGTCTAAGCAACAGGGACCTCCAAAGCAGAAATACAAGCAACCTCCATCCCCCAACACAACCCAAATGACACATAGCCCACAGACTCAGTGTGCCACTCAACCACAGCCAATAAGGCAAAACAACGTACCCAACACACTAGTCATAGGTGACTCTGTAGTCAGGCACACTGATGTCCCACTCACCAGGCTAAACAAGGAGAAGGTTACTGTCAGCTGCCTGTCGGGTGCCAGGATCCGCCACATAACCCACACACTCAGGTCACTCCACAACAAGTACAAATATGACTCTGTCATTGTCCATGTTGGTGTGAATGACCTGAGACATACCTCGCTGGACTACATGAAGAGAGACATGGAAGAGCTCTCCGATCTTGTAACCCAGGCAGGTATGACCCTAGCCCTGAGTAGCATTCTGCCATCGCCCAGAATGATACCGCAGTACAAGGACAAAATGACTGACTTCACAAATTGGCTAAGCTTCTGGTGTCATTCTAAGAGGATCCAGTATCTGTCTGCTTGGGATGACATGGTCAACAGGCCACGATGCTTTGCCACAGATGGCCTGCACCTGTCACCCCTGGGATTCTGGATACTGGCTAAGGCTCTTGCTGCCCCTATAGTGCCTTTTTTAGGCAAGGTTCAAATAACAAATTCACCACCATAACAGGAACAGGCAAGCAAAAACTTAGGGTAATGCTACTCAATGCTAGAAGTCTAAATCTCAAAATGCACTCACTCGAGGCACTCCTTAAAATGGAGAACACTGATATCTGTGCCGTGACTGAGACCTGGTTCAAGGCTCCAGAAAGCACCCCTGCACTACCAGGCTATAACTCATACCACACTTTTCAGCCATGTAACCTGGACCGAAACACCAAAGGCGGAGGTGTGTCCGTATTCATTAAGGATATCCACACCTCCAGGTTAGTTGCTCAGCATAATGCATCCGAGGTTATCAAAGTGCAACTAACTCTGGGCAAAACTGCAATCCAAATTGTAGCTTGCTACAGATCCCCCACCATGCCCCAGGATTCCCACTCCTCTTTTCCTGATGTACTGGAAAATATTAGGGTTCAACCAAACACCCTAATAATGGGCGACTTCAACTACCCCACCATTAACTGGGAAAACTACTCGTGTACCAACTCCTTAGCTCAACACTTTCTGGGATTCATAAACTCCAATGACCTGGATCAACTTATCCACACCCCCACCAGAGGCAACAATATCCTAGACCTAGTCATTACCAACATGAGTGACCGGTGTTCCACACCTGAAGTCAATTCCTCGTTGGTCCGATCCGACCATAAGCTAATCACCCTTGATATCCACATCCCGTCCCCCACCCCCCATTAAGGAAACCACAGTAAAAAATTTCTCCAAAGCCAACTTCATGCTTCTTAAGACAGAAGTGGTGAACTTCATGACACCCATGCAGATGGACAATACAGTTACAACTGCTGAATCCTACACAAATGCACCCTATAAGCACTTATACGAGTGCATGGATCGTACTATCCCAAACAGAACCAAGACGCTATCCTCCAAAAAAAGGAAGCCAATCTGGTGGTCCACTGCCATAAACAAACTGTACAACAGAAGGAAGAAACTGTTGCAAAAGAGAATAAAATCCCATGAGTGGAGGAGCTCCCTGGTCAGCCTCAGTAAGAAGCCGAGATCCCTTATAAGATCCTCCAAAGCTAGCTACGAAAACAAAATCGCCACTCATTCCAAGGACAACCACAAAGCATTCTATAGCTATGTCAAGAATCTTGATGGCAACACCCAGACCTGCTCTGAGTTACAGCACAAAGGCAAGAAAATTACAGAAGCAAATGATATTGCCAACATCCTGGCAGATAGGATCAGTGCTAACTTTACCCCCCCTCTCACCCCCTAAAGGGCCCATATCTATACAGGAAGAATGCAGAGTCCCTGTAATCACAACTATGCAGGTAAAAAGCTGCACTCACTAAAGCCAAAAACACAGCAACCATGGGACCGGACAACATCTCAGGCTGCGTTTTACATTAACTTCAGAACGAACCGTCTCCCCACTTAAGCACCATGTTCAATAATAGCCTCGCATCAGGCTTTGTGCCCACTGAATGGCACACAGCAACAGTTATCCCACTCCACAAAGGGGGATCCACCACTGATCCCGGGAACTATCGGCCTATTAGCCTGATGAGCCTGGTCTGCAAGGCCATGGAACACATCATGGAACTTATAAACAAAGACATTGGTAACCTCCAAACTCTGGATCACACCCAGTTCGGGTTTGTGAAAGGCAGATCATGCCTCCTGAACCTGATCAACTTCTTTGAGGCAGTCACCAAAGCCGTGGATGAGGGTAAAGTGGTTCACACAGCCTATTTTGACCTCACCAAGGCTTTCGACACCATACCCCATTCTGGAATTATAGATAAACTCACAAAACTAGGTATAAATCCCTACATCACAAGATGGGTTGCCAACTGGCTCACTGACAGAACCAACACTGTAAAAGTTGCAGAGTCCAAATCTGACCTCAAAGCAGTGACAAGTGCAGTACCACAGGGTTCTGTCCTGGGACCTCTCCTGTTTGGTATCTACTTCTCTGAAGTACAGGCTAACACAGAAGGCCTCTGGCTAATGAAGTTCACAGGTGACTGCAAACTAGAAGCCACAGTCAAGTCCTCAAATGATGTGGACATCCTACAGAAGGGTCACTCTGAGACAGATGCCTGGTGTCACAGCCACGGCCTCAAGCTCAATGCCAAAAAGTTCAGTGTCATCCCCTTTGGTAAAAACTCTATACCCATGAACTACCACATAGGCAGCAATCTACTTAACACCGATTGCATGATAAGGGACCTTGGGACCCAGGTGGATAGCAGTCTCTCCTTTGATAGTCACATCACCACAGTAGTCAGGAAGTCCTTCTACGTGGCACACCTCATCATAAAAGGGTTCTCATTCAGGAAAAAAGAGGTCATTGTTCCCCTCTACTCGACACTCATTAGACCCATTATAGAATACAGCGCCCCTTTTGGAATGTACCTCACAAGACATCTGCAACAGCTGGAAAGGCCACAGAAGTACCTCACAAAGAGGATTACTGACCTCAAACAAATGTCCTACACTGACCGCCTCAAATAACTCCAGCTTTGCTCCATAGCATATCGCCTATTCCAAGGTGATCTCTGCCTAACACATAAAGCTATGTCAAACCCAGAGCTGTTGGACATGCTACACCTAAAGAAATCCCAATGCCTCCGAGCTACATGCTCTAGGAACCAAAACCTTGTCACCACATTAAACAGGACATGCTGGAGGGATAGATTCCTGTCCCAGAGACTTCCCATTCTCTGGAACAGACTACCCATCTATGTCAAGCAAAGTTCTTCATTAGCACTCCAAGAAAAATCTTGATAAGTGGATGGGAAATAGGAAATACACCCCGGGGATCACTTCTGTGTCTCTGCTCAACAGTGGCACAGGAAAATAACTTTCTTGGGTGTTGTAAGCCAGGGATCCTTGTTGGCTTGGCTTACGTAGGCCCTTGAGCCGATAGCCTAGTACCTACCTATGAACATATGAAGTAGCAGCTCCCAAAATGGATCTAGCATCAAGACCCTTAAAAAAGCATGAGAAGAGGCTACCACCTTGGTAGAATGGACACAGAGGAAGAAAGCTGCTTACCATGAAAAGAATAACAGAAAAAATGGTCTTACTAATCCAAGAGAAGATGATTTGCTTTGTAACAGCTAAACCTACTGGTATGAAAAGAAACAAACAGCTGCTCAGATTTTCTAAAATCTTTAGTTTTATCCAGATAATATCTGAGCTGTCTAGGCTAATTTAAGTATAAGGAATCCACTCACCTAAACTCTGTGGTGAAGAAAATAAAAGGAAGGTGAATGAACTGATTTTACGGGCAAGTCACTGACCACCTTGGACATAAAAGATGGACTGGTGTGAAAAAAATTACTCCTGTGAAAAATCAAAAAGGGGGAGCTGCCATGAGAGCCTGGAGTTCAGAAACCCTCTTGGCAAAAGTTAGACCCAAAGTATACAAAAAAATATCCTTGTTTTCCCGCTTTTCTGAACTAGAATAGTCCAGTCTTCAGATTTTGCTGATCTCTGGGCTTTGTCTTAGTTCCTGTGCTATCCATATCCTTATTTGGATAAGAGGAAGCTTCTTTGTTCACCAGTGGGAGTGGGGAGCACTGAGCAACCTATTTGTCCCTAGAGGATTGGTTCCAGCCCAGCAACTTGTAGTTTATTGGCCATTTTGGGTAAATTCCTGGCTCTTTTCAACCCCTGCTAATAAAGCCCGCTTTTGCCCACTTTTTCACTTGTAAAAGACTCAGCACAGCTCCTCGTGGTGTCCTGCAGAGATCTACAAGCAGCAGAGAGTGAAAGAGTGACTTTCCTGGATTTATAAGTATTTTTTTCTGGCTTTCGCTCAAATTACTGCATCTCGACAGCATTTAGCTTAAAAAACAGCTCTGCATATTGTTTTTACTGTACTTGTGTTGAATTTATACTGTTAGCACTTTGAAAAGTTATTTTTTGTTTAATTTAATTGTTAGGCTAACACACTCAAGTGTGCTAGCCGTTTTATAGCATTTACTGTTTGTTGCTGTATCTTTTTCTCCTTTTCTGTAAAAAGAAAAAAAAACAAAAAATATCCTTGTTTTCCCGCTTTTCTGAACTAGAATAGTCCAGTCTTCAGATTTTGCTGATCTCTGGGCTTTGTCTTAGTTCCTGTGCTATCCATATCCTTATTTGGATAAGAGGAAGCTTCTTTGTTCACCAGTGGGAGTGGGGAGCACTGAGCAACCTATTTGTCCCTAGAGGATTGGTTCAGGCCCAGCAACTTGTAGTTTATTGGCCATTTTGGGTCAATTCCTGGCTCTTTTCAACCCCCTGCTATAAAGCCCGCTTTTGCGCGCTTTAGCGTGAATTAGCGCGAAGTTGCTCACAGAGCAGCATCAGACAGTGCCGGTTAATCAAGTTTAAACTATTTCTGGCTCCGTAAAGTCTACTCTTCAATTTTTCCCTTAGAACTGCTCTACTTGCAATCTAAACAGCCTATTCTCTAACTGAAAAGCTCAGCACTTGCTCCTAAAGCATTTTTTATACAGGTAAAGCACTCTTAAACAAAAGAAAGTACTTCTTTCACCTAAATTCCCTTGAGTACCCATTTCCCTATAGATCCTTTCTGACTCAGTTACACAGCAATCTTTTTCACTATTCTAGCATGTTGAAGGGTCAGTTGCTTGGCATCCTCTCCTGTTCAGCTGGTGAATCTGGGAATCTTGAGGAATGTTACAATTGCCTCATGTACAGAGACAACCCTCTCCTCCTCCCAACAAATACAAATATATGCGAGAGATGCAACTATATAGCCAAACTGGAGGCTGAGCTCTCTCAATTCAGTACTGGCAAGACCAGGCAGGAGGAGAAGGTAACCACGCACACCACAAACCCAGCCTCACAAAAAACTATCACAACTGCAAACCAAACACATAAACACACAAAAACATACTCGGAGGCGCTGATTAAAAATCTACCAAAACAACAGAGGCCTCCAAAGCAGACACCCAAGCAACCGCCACCTCAAGACATAGCACATACAAAGTACAGTTTTGTACCAACCATAAATGTAGATGTCCGAACAGGATAGCATCTGCAGTCCTTACAAATGGGTTGTCCTGTCGTCAGGCAGCCCCTCAGTCGGCCGGATTCCAAAGTCTGGGTCTGGCCTTGGCTGGTGTCGCACTTCACCCGACGTCATCTCTGCTGGTCTTCGGGTATAAAGGCATCAGCCGACGCCATTTTCCTCAGTGTTTCTTGCCCCAGATGCCAGTTGCCCTCTTGGATAGCTAAAATTTTTAGGTAAATGCCAATGTTTCCAAAAATGTAGAAGGCAAACACAAGAATTAAGCATGTATGTACATATATACAAACAAATACACCATAAGAGATCCCCCCCTAGCTAGCTATTAGGAGGGCAAATACCCTAGGAGTACCACAGAGGGGAAGGAGGGTGGGTAATCCTGACTGCAGATGCTATCCTGTTCGGACATCTACATTTATGGTAGGTACAAAACTGTACTATGTCCTTCAAGGATGCATCTGCAGTCCTTACAAATGGGTAGAATACCATAGCCAAACTAGGGGAGGAGGAAGAAGAATTATGGTGTAGTTAGGATCCCTTGCAAAACAGCAGTGGCAAACCCTGCTTGGGATCTAGAGTATAGAGGTAAGTTATAATGCTTGGCAAATGTATGCACGGAGGTCCAAGTAGCAGCCTCAATAATGTCCTTGGTAGCCACTCCTCGTAAGAAAGCTGTGGTAGTGGCTGTAGCCCTTGTAGAATGAGGCCTTATGTTCTGTGGAATTTGCTTTCCATGGTAGGAGTAACAGAATCTTATGCAATTTCCTATCCACTTGGAGATTGTTTGTTTGGAAATTGCTTTTCCTTCCCTTCCTGTTGCATAAGCTACTAGAAGCTGGTCAGTTTTTCTATTGCTCTTGGTTCTGTCCAGGTAGTAGCGCAACTGTCTATGTACATCCAAGGTATGCAGCAGTCTTTCCCCCCTGTTCTGTGGATTGGGAAAGAAGGTAGGTAGGTGGATTGCCTGGTTTAGAGACACTCTGGATACCACCTTAGGCATAAATGTAGGATTAGTTCTCATGGATACTCTATCTTGATGGAAGATTAGGAAGGGTTGTACTGCCATTAGAGCCTGTAGTTCTGAAACCCTTCTTGCTGAAGTAATTGTCAGTAGGAAAGCAGTTTTCCAGGATAGGTGTTGAAGATCTGCTGTTGCTGCTGGTTCGAATGGAGGGAGTGTCAATTTTTCTAGCCCAAAGTTCAAGTCCCATGCTGGTAATGGTGGTTTCCTAGGAGGTTTTACATTCTTAATTCCTCTCAGGAACTGCCTGAGTAGAGGATGTGAGAAGACAGGAGGATCGAAGCTGTATTCTGCAGAAATAGCTGATGCATGTATCTTGATGGAGGAATAGGACAGGCCTGTATGGAGAAGCTCTGCCAAATACTCCAGGATGTTGGCAATATCTACCTTTGACACATCTTTCCCTCTTTCAGTACTCCACATGACAAACCTTTTCCATTTTCCTGCATAGTTCCTTCTTGTTGAAGGTCTGCGGGCTTCAAGGATAATGTCTTTAACCCTTTGGGATAAATCTGGGTTAGTTGCTCTTATGTAATGTTCCAGGCAGTCAGTTGCAGAGTTTTCAGGTTTGGATGCAGGATGTTGTAGTCGCTCCGAGTTAACATCAAAGGAATCAGGGGTAGTGTCCACGTTTCCCCCCGAGACATGCTCCTCAGCAATGGGTACCAATGTTGTCTTGGCCAATTTGGAGCTATCAGAATTATCCTTGGACGTTCCTCTTTGATTTTCAGTAGTACCTTGTGCATCAAAGGAAGAGGTGGAAATGCATATGCTGTCAGGCCTTTCCAACTGAAGGATAGAGAGTCCACCTTCCAAGCAAGTGGGTGGTATGTCCTTGTGCAGAATTTCTTGAGCTGGTGATTGAGTGGGGATGCGAATAGGTCTATTTGTGGCATTCCCCATTTCTTTGTGATGGCCTTAAAGATGTCCAGGTGTAGCATCCATTCGTGAGCATCCGAGGTAGTTCTGCTTAACATGTCTGCTAGGATGCTTTCTTTTCCTGGTACAAATATTGCCTGTAACTGAATGTTGTAGCTCAGAGCCATATTCCATAGGTCCAGAGCCATTCGGCATAGGGGGTATGAATGAGTGCCTCCCTGTTTGTTGATGTACCACATGACTGTGGTGTTGTCTGTCCTTATCATCAATTGGCCTTCTTTGAGGAAAGGTTTTAAATTCTGGATTGCTAGTTTTACTGCCAGCATTTATTTTTGATTTATGTGCAGGTGCAGCTGATCTGGAGTCCATAAGCCTTGAATGCACTTGTCCAGCCTGTGGGCCCCCCAACCGAGGTCTGAGGCGTCCGTTGTGATGGTTTGGCTTGTTTGAATTTTGTGGAAGGATAAACCTGGGTTTGACTGGCATGCCTGAGCCCACCATAGGAACTCTTGTTTCAGGCATGGGATTAGAGGTATTTCGGTTTCTAAGCTGTGCCTGTGTTGAGACCATAAATTCTTTAGGTACCACTGTAGCTTTCTCATATGCAGTCTGGCATGGGGAACCAGGATTATGCAGGATGCCATGAAGCCCAAGGCCTGCAGTACTTTCCTTGCTGTTAGCTTGTTCTGCTTTGTTAATGCCAAGAAGTAAAGAGGAAGTTGTTCTTGTTTTTCTGCTGTTAGGAATGCCATCTGTTTTACTGTGTCCAATTCTGCACCCAAGAATGTTCTTGTTTGGGATGGTATCAGTCTTGACTTTTTTATATTGACTGTGTATCCCAGGGCTTGTAGTAAGCAAATGACTCTTTGTAAGTCTTGTGTCAGCTTGCTTTTGTTGTCCGCTTGTATCAGGCAGTCATCCAGGTATGGATAAATTTGGATTCCCTGAAGCCTGCAATGAGCGATTACTGATGCCAGGCATTTCGTGAACACTCTGGGCGCAGTAGATAAGCCAAAGGGCAATGCTGAGAATTGATAATGCTCTGATCCTGCAAGAAATCTGAGGTATCTTCTGCAACTTGGTCGTATGGGGACATGCAGGTATGCCTCCTTGAGATCTAGAGTTACCAGCCAACACTCCTTGCCCAGCATGGGAAGAAGTTGCTGTAGGGTCAGCATTTTGAATTTTGGAACAATGATGAATGTGTTTAAAGCGGACAGGTCGAGAATAGGTCTCCAACTTTTCTCTTTTCTTGGTACTAGGAAGAGTCTGGAGTAAAATCCCTTGCCCTGTTCTGTAGGTGGTACCCTTTCCACAGCTCTCATCTTTGTTAATTGAGTTATCTGTTTTAGAGCTTCTGTCTTTTGATTTGGTGGAAGGTTTGGCATTCCTCTTTTTACTGGTAAGGTGTGGAAATGAAACCTGTAGCCTTGGTCTATAGTTTGCAAAATCCACTTGTCTCTTGTGATATAGTGCCAGTTTTTTGAAAATAAGGCTAACTTTCCGCCTAAGGGTGCTGCTATTTGTTCCCTGGTAGGCGGTGTCAGAACCAAGTCACTGTGATTGTCCTGTTGCAGTGGTAGTGGTTGTATCTGTGCCTCGTTGATTATTGCCTTGCCACTGGCGTCCCCTGTAGGCACCTCCTCTGGCTTGATTTCTGCCTCTGGAACGTCTATTCCTGCCTCTCTGAGATTTAGAGGAGTCTGGAAAGGACCAATTTTTGGAAGGCCAGTTCCTGCTAAACCTTGGTGGCTGAACCTGTAAGAAATCTTTAACTGTTTGCACAGATTTTGCCTTCTCTTCCATTTTCTTCATTACTTGTTGGGCAGGTGAACCAAATAGACTGACCTTATCCATAGGAGCATCTAATAGCTTTGCTTTAACATGATCCGCAAGACCTGTTCTTTCAACCATGCATGCCTTCTTATAACTGTGCCAGTCATGGCTGATCTAAATGAAGCCTCCAGTGCATCATAGCCACATTTTAAAGAATGGTTACTAACCTGCTGAATGTTATTCACCATTTCTAGAACATATTTCTTATCTAAGGAATCATCAGAGGACAGTTTCTTAGTTAACTGATCAAGCATAAACTCTTGGTATTGGATCATATGAAACTGACAGTTCAAAGCTCTAGCTGAGAGAGTAGCAGAGGTGTATACTTTTTTACCCCATCTCTAAGGACCTGGATTCCCTTTCAGAAGGGAGAGGGTTTTTCGCTGAGGTCGAAGCTACTGCCTTAGGCCCCTGGGAGATAGTCTCAGGATCTGCAAGAGGAGCCTTGTATAAGTGGTGATGAGTGTCCGGTACCCTGTAAAACCTATCGGGCTTAGCAGGGGCTGGAGGTAAAGTATCTGGAGCAGTGCAAGCATCATTAAATGCATCATCCACAACAGGAAGAACTGGAGGTATAGCTAAGGGCCTATGTTGCGGTAAGTGTAAAAAGGTCCTAAGCCTTTTTCTTGAATCTGAGAAATCTTGTCCCTGCCATTGGAATTGCTCTCTCATGGCATGTAAGGTTTCCCCAAAGGAAAATTCCTCTGGTGGAGAGGCAGAAGGAACAGATTCTTCAGCATCGGAATCTTCATAAGTAGAAAAAGGAGCCTCTGGATGGTCTGTATTGTCTGTATCATCAGAAGAGTCATCTGAGGACACTGGCTCAGGGGGCTCTGCTCTAGGTCTCTTTTCTGGAGGTTGAGAGGCCCTGTCTGGGTGAGATTGGGATCCCCTTATTAAAGAGATGAGATCCTCTGCCAGTGTAAGCATTTGGGAACTGGAAATGGGCCTGTGAGAGGAGGGCTTAACAGGCACAGACTTAGCAGTTTTGGCTGCTTTAGCCCTGGCAAAGGCCTTTATAGACATGGCTGCAGGAGGCCTAGCAGCACCACGTACTGGGGTAGAGACATCCAAAGGGATGGTGTCCGATAATTCTAGAGAAACCACATTAGTAGGCAAAACTTCAGAGGCCGATTCAAGTAGGGTAGAAGGGGCCTCGGTAGTAGTCATGGATTCGGCTGAAGATTGAACCGTTTTCTCGGTTTCGGCCGAAACAGAGACACTCGCGGTTTGCTTAACCGTGGTTTCGGCCGAAACCGCGGACCACGAGTGTCGGTCCTTTTCTTTGCATTTCTTAACAATTTGAGTAGTCGGAGGATCCGACGGCATAATGTACGCAAAATCTGAGCCGAAAAACTGTTCAGCAAACTCCGACCGACGCCTAAGCGTTCGTCGGTTGAAGGAAGCACAGGCTAAACAAGCTGCTACGTCGTGGTCTGGGCCTAAACAAGGTAAGCAGTAAGAGTGGAAATCTTTATGAGGTATTTGTTTCCCACAAGTTAAACAGTTATTTACTTTTTCTGACATCGGCTGAGGCAAGAAAGAGTCCCCAACGGGGTACTTACCTTTTTAGAAGTCTTCGAAGTAGTATTCGGTAGTAGTAATCTCTGGATCTGACCGACCGGCACTTGCGAACAGCTTCTGCTTCGGGCGCCACACGGCAAGAAAGACTGAGGAAAATGGTGTCGGCTGATGCCTTTATACCCGAAGACCAGCAGAGATGACGTCGGGTGAAGTGCGACACCAGCCGAGGCCAGACCCAGACTTTGGAATCCGGCCGACCGAGGGGCTGCCTGACGACAGGACAACTCATTTGTAAGGACTGCAGATGCATCCTTGAAGGACATCACATAGTTCACAAAGTCAGTGTGCTAAACAGTCACAGCTCTTAAGGCCAAACAACATGCCAGACACACTTGTAATAGGTGACTCCATAGTCAGACACACTGACGTCCCGCTCACCAGACTGAACAAGGAGAGGGTCACAGTAAGCTGCCTGTCGGCAGCTAGAATCCGCCACATAACACAAGCACTCAGGTCACTCCACAGCAAGTACAAATATGACTCAGTCATTGTACATGCCGGTGTGAACTACCTAAGACGTACCTCCCTGGACTACATGAAGAGAGACATAGAGGAGCTCTCTGATTATGTAGCCCAGGCCGGTATGACCCTGACCCTGAGCAGCATCTTACCCTCACCAAGAATGATGCCACAGTACAAAGACAAAATGATCAGTTTTAACAATTGACTTAATTACTGGTGTCATTCAAAGGGGATCCAATGTCTGTCTGCTTGGGATGACATGCTCGACAAGCCACGCTGCTTCGCAAGGGATGGCTTGCACCTGTCACCCCTGGGCTTCCGGATATTGGCCAAGGCTCTTGCCACCGCCATAGTGCCTTTTAGGCAAGGCTCAAATGACAAACCTACCTCCCTAGAAAACACAAGTGGAAAAAAAATAAGGGTAATGCTGCTCAATGCCAGAAGTCTAAAACTCAAGATGCATGCCCTCGAAGCCCTCCTCAGTATGGAGAACATCGATGTCTGTGCAGTGACTGAAACCTGGTTCAAGGCTCCTGAGAGCACGCCAGCACTATCAGGTTTTACCTCATATCATGCTTTCCGGCCCCAAAACTTGGACCGAACCACAAAAGGAGGGGGAGTATCCATATTCATCAAAGATACCCACATCTCCAGGTTAGTGGCAACGCACAAAGCATTGGAGACCATCCAGGTGCAACTAACCACAGGCAAAACTGCCTTACAATTTGTAGCATGCTACAGACCACCCTCTCAAACTCAGGAAACTCGCACAGCCTTCCTGAAGACAATGGAGAGTATGAATGTCTCTCCAAATACCATCATATTGGGAGACTTCAACTACCCAAACATAGACTGGGAACATTACTCAAGCTCAAACACCCTAGCCCAAAGGTTCCTAGAATTCATAAACTCAAATGCGATGGAACAACTAGTCACCATTCCCACAAGAGGAGACAATATACTAGACCTGATCATCACAAACATGGGAACAAAATGCTCCACACCGGAAGTATATCCCTCATTGATAAGATCAGACCATAAATTAATCTCACTGGAAATCCACATCCCGCCCCCACCCCCTGCACAAAAGACCACAGTGGAGAACTTCTCAAAAGCCAACTTCACACTTCTTAAGACTGAAGTGGTATCCTTCAAGGTCCCTGGGCCAGTGGAAACCACAACCCACACTGCTGAATCCTTTGCAAATGCCTTCTACGGGCACCTTCAAGAATGCATGGATCATGCAATCCCAAATAAAACCAAGACTCATTCCCTCAAAGGCAAGCGCCCGGTCTGGTGGACCCCAGCCATAAACAAACTTTACAACAGAAGGAGGAAGCTACTACATGACAGAGCAAAATCCCTAAATGGGAAGGCATCTCTGATCAGTACTAGCAAAAAACTACGATCACTCATAAAATCATCCAAGGCCAACTTTGAGAGAAAAATCGCAAAAGACACAAAAGACAATCACAAGGCCTTCTTTAGCTATGTTAGAAACCTGGGTGGAAACTCCCAAATATGCTCAGAGTTAGTCCAAAATGACAATAAATACACTGAACCCACTGACATTGCCAACATTCTGGCAGACAGGTTCAGTGCAAATTTCTCCTGCCCCTCCCCCCCAAAAGGAGAAATAACTATCCCAGCAGAGTGTAGTCTCCCTAACATCTCAGATGCCCAGGTGAGAGCCGCCCTCTCTAAAGCTAAAAACACAGCATCAATGGGACCGGACGGTGTCCCGGGCTGTGTGCTACATGAACTCCAAGAGGAACTAAACCCAAACATAAGGCTGCTGTTTAATCTTAGCCTTACTACAGGATACGTACCCAAAGAGTGGTGTACGGCAACAGTGGTCCCACTTCACAAAGGCGGTGCTTCTACGGACCCTGGAAATTATCGACCCATAAGCTTGACGAGCCTGGTCTGCAAAGCTATGGAGAGGATCATTATGGAACTCATAAACAAAGACATTGGGGACCTACAGACATTGGATCCTACCCAATTTGGCTTTGTGAAGGGCAGATCCTGCCTTTTGAACTTGGTCGACTTTTTTGAAACCGTCACTAAGGCCATTGATGAAGGTAAGGCAGTTCACACAGCCTACCTTGACCTTGCAAAAGCCTTTGATACAATACCACACTCGGGCATCATAGACAAACTCACCAGCTTAAATGTAAACCTATATGTCACGAGATGGGTTGCAAACTGGCTCAAGGACAGAACCCACAGGGTCAGAGTTGCTGGAGCTATGTCAGACTCTAAGCCAGTCACAAGCGGTGTCCCACAGGGCTCAGTCCTGGGACCCCTCTTGTTTGGCATTTATTTTTCCGAGGTACAGGCAAACATAGGAGGATTATGGCTGACAAAGTTCACAGATGACTGCAAACTGGGCGCCATAATTGATACTCCAGTGGACACAAACATCCTTCATAGAGGACTCATAGAAATGGATAATTGGTGCCAGAGCCATGGCCTTAAGCTTAACGCCAAAAAATGTATAGTCATACCCTTTGGGAAAAACAAGGTACCCACAAATTACCACATAGATGGTAATCCATTAAGTACGGAAGAGGTAATCAGGGACCTAGAGACCCAGGTTGACAGTAACCTCTCATTTGACACTCACATTGCCAAAGTGGTTAGAAAGACCTTATCACGAAGGGTTTCACATCTAGATCAAGAAAGGTCATTGTGCCCCTGTACTCATCTCTTATTAGGCCAATGATTGAGTACAATGCCCCATTTGGGATGCATCTTACCCGACACCTGCAGCAGTTGGAAAGACCCCAAAAGTTCCTCACCAAGAGGATAAAGGGTCTTAAACATATGTCATATGCTGCCCGACTGAAAAAACTCCAGCTCTATTCAGTCACATACCGCCTACTCAGAGGTGACCTGTGCCTAACGTTCAAGGCCATGTCCAATCCGGAATTAATGGACATGCTCCACCTCAAAAAATCCAAATCCAAATCCATCAGAGCCACGAGAGCAACAGACTTAAACCTCAACACAGAAATAAATAGGACGTGCTGGAGGGACAGATTCATAACCCAGAGGCTCCCTACACTCTGGAACAGAATCCCAATCCATGTTAGGTAGAGCCCCTCACTAACTCTATTCAAGAGAAGTCTTGACGAGTGGATGGGAGATCGTAGGTTTACCCCGGGGGTCATCTCTGTGTCACTACTAGACAGAGGCACAGTAAGCTAAACCCTAAATGGGCGTAGTATTCTCATCCTAAGGGGTGGTGAAAGCCACACACACTCTGGCTAGGCTTATAAATGCCCTAGGGCAGATAGCCTAGTACGAACCTATGAACCTATACGATGCTGCAGGTTCAAAAAGAGGCTGAGTTAGTTATTCAGGTCCCAACAAGATAGAATGGGCTTTCTTAGGGACCTAAATGAAAGACTATTTTAAGAAATCTTTTAATTTTAAACGTAGAGGAAAGTGGCAGATCCAAGGGCAAACAAGAAGAAGTTGCTGGTAGATGGGCTTTAATATATGAATATGCGAGACCAAAATTCAGCAATTCATACAGTTAAGAAAGAATAGCAGGAATACTCACTAAAAGGGGGTCCTGTTAATGCCTGTGACACTGATAAGAAAATGCTTTCCATTTAGTAACATAGGATTATCTAGTAGTGTGTTTTCTGGCTACCTGCAAAATCTAAAGCACGTCCTCAGAAAACTGATAAAAAAGGTATCAAAACCCTACCATCCAAAGAGTCAAATGTAGGGTGAAAAGATAAGCATGAATAAGAGAGCTTTTGTCCTGTGTGAGACCATCTATCTTATTAGGTATTTTGTGATGAGTTCCCCTGGCCAGATGAAACAGTGGGGGGAAGCAATATCCTCTGGGCCAGAAGGGAGTCACCACCAAGAATATGGGTCTGTCTCACAGAGCAAAAGAGGAAAGGGAGCTAAATATACATAAACACCTCTTTTCAAGAAAAAGACATGGCTTCCACTTTCCAAGCCAGAGGACTAGGCACACTGGAACAGAACTTGGGAATTTGTCTGTTCAGAAGGGAGGCAAACAGATCTGCTTGAGGCATACCCCACCAAACAAATAATGTCCATGAAAACCTCTCTGTGAAGCACCCATTTGTGAAGACCTGCCCTGTACCTGCTCAGGTTGTCTGTCATGAGACTGAGGGAACAAACTGCCTGAAGGATCAGATGATGGTGTAAATTCCTAAACAAGAGGAACTAGTCTGCAAAAAAATGTACAAATCTGTGCCCCCTTGTTTGTTTATAAACAACATGACAGTGGTGTTGTCTGTGTAAATCCAGAGAGGACCTGGAACACAGATGGAATGTAAGGCTTGAACAGCCAATCTGAAGCATCTGTAAACAGATCCTGAGTTGGGGAAACAGCTTGAAAAGGTAGGCCTGGATTCAGAGAGATGATGAATCCACCACAGAAATTCCTGCTTGAGACAAGGCAAAAGAGGAATGGGAAATTCCAGAGGGAGACAATGTTGAAGCCAAACTGTCTTTAGAAACCACTGAAGCTTTCTCATATGAAGTCTGGTGAGAGAACCATAGGAATGGTGGAAGCCACATACCCCAAAGCCTGCAGAAATTCTCTTGCAGATACCACTAAAAAGAAGAGGAGGAGGAGAGTGGAAGAAAGCTGTCACAAAGATGACCTCAGGTGGAGGAAGAAAAGCCATCACAGACACTGTCCAAATACTGCATTCCAGGACAACTTGGTCTTGCAAAGGAGTCTGAACACATTTTTTGAGATTGAGGGTGACCCATACATTTTGCAGCAGAAATGTGGCAAAGTCAAGATTCTGAAGAGTAAGCTGCAGGGAAGGCATCTTGAATGAGAAGGTCATCCAGATAGGAAAAACATTTAGATACCATGGAGTCTTCAGTAAGCTATGACTGGAGCCAGATATTTGGTAAAGACTCTCGGTGCTGCTGTAACAGCAAAAGACAAACCTGTGTGATGTCTGACAATGAGAGGAAGAAAAATTTTGAACAGAGGGTGAACAGGAATGTGAAGATAAGCATCCTTCACATCCAGAAAGATCAGATAGGCCTAAGGAAGAAACAAGGGGAAGAGGGGCTGAAGAGAGAGAACATTTTGAAAGAGAAAACTCTCAGGAAAGGGTTGAAGAAGAAGCTATCTAGAATGGACATATAACAGCACTCCTTCCAGGGAGTGAGAGACATCTTGGAATAAAACCCTGTGCCTCTCTGGGAGGGAGGAACAGGCTGAATAGTTCCCTGAGCAAAAAGGTCAAGAAGAATTGGAGGAAAATGAGGATGTTGGCAAAGTGGAGGCTGTATAACCCCTTAAAAGTGTGGACCAGATGTCAAAACCATGAAGTAATATTTTTGTATTATGGACAGCCCCAGGATTCTATGCTGATCTGCTGCCAGATGGGGTATGACAGAGTTAACTGGAGGAAGAAAAAAATCTGGCCAAGTGGCAGGGAAGGATAATCATCAAATCGAAGAAGATCTGTCAGGAAAAGAGGGCTTTTGACTCCCTAGTATCCGGAATGGATTTGTTCAAAAACATCCCTTTGGAAGAATTCTTAACCCTTAAGTGAGGCTTCTTTTGTCTACGCACAAAGTAAGACTTAAGAAGGACAACTCCTTTGAAATTTAGGAAGAGGGGAAAGAAGGACCTGCATAACCTTCTCTTTATCCTGTAAGGTTTTAAAAAGCTGTGCAGCTGCAGAACCAAACCGATTCTGGGAGTCCATGGAAGAAATCTAGCAACTTGGCTTTTATATCACCAGGAAGATATTGTAACCTAAGCCACAGATACCCGTGTAAAACAGGACCTGAATCAGCAGCCCTAGAAGATGCATAAACAGCATCATAACATCATTTGACATAATGGTGAGCTATCTAAGAAGCAGAACTCAATAAATAAATACCAGAAGTCTCAGCTTCAGAATCAAGCATGTGAGTTGAAACTCCAAGTTTAGACAGAAGAGCCAACAGATACCTGGTTATATGAGTCTGGGAGTTTATGGCTCAAAGTCAAGGTACAAACTGTTTTCCCCACACCTATCCACAGCCCTGCTGTCTCTGTCAGAAGAGAGAAGCTTGAAAGAAGACAGCAGTTTGGAAGGTTTATCAGAAGAAACAGAAATAACTGCAGGGGCAGTGTAGAGATTCTTGTATGAAAACTTCTGAGCCTCAGGAACCTTGTAAAGAAGCCGGGGAATCTGCAATAAATCTGTCCAGAAGGGTTTCTAACACAAGATGAATTGCAGAAGGTCTGGGAGAATCCATGTGTAAAAGGGCATAATACCTTTTTTCTGGACAACAGAAATTTGGGAGCTCTCTCTCAGAGTGCTTCTCCATTTTTACATTAGTGTCTCTCAAAGAACGCTCCTCAATAAGGGAATCTGGAGAATAAGTATTCTCGTCCTCAGACCTTACATTGAGAGGAGAATGGAATGGAGAAGAATCACTTTGAATCTTTCACGGAATCCAATTCCACTTTATCAGAAGAGTCGGACTCCCCAAGCTTTTTAGAGGGAGTGGATGAAAAGGGAACAGCAGAAAGCGCAGATAACACATGAGGGGGCTTCAAGGCCATAAGGGCCTTGAAATGACTCTCAGTGAAATTCTGCCACTCTTTATGAGGATCCTTGGCCACAGGAGTTGCAGGACTATACTTTTGCTTTTTCTTCAGCGGAACCTCAGCCCTAACAAGCTTATGTGGTTCAGAGCCCTAACCTGACTTCAGTGAGGAAACCAAGAACCTCTTTCCTAACAAATATCTGGGGAATCTCCCCTAGGCCCTTCCAAAATAATCAGATGTGTAAAATGATAAAACAACAAAATAAATAAAGAAGGAAAAGTTCCAACAAGATACAGACTTGGTAGCTAAGACAATGAGACAAACAACTTGACATACACAAATTCAAAAGGCAGCATTCAGACTGGTGGCAAAGAAGTTTGGAGGATTAGGTATTCATACATCACCTGTAGTCCTTATGTCCTGGACACAGGACACATGTCTGATGTACAGCGCCTGGAAAGGCCTAAGGCTTTATGCTGTCTGGAAGTACGCCTATCATTGGTAGGTTATCCCTTTTGTAAGATATACTGTAACAGTGATAAGGAAGGATGTCTGCCTACATGTGCTGTGGTGGGTGTTTTGGTAGAGTGTTTTTGGGGTTGTTGAAGATATTTTTGTAAGTGCAATGTCTGGGAGGCCTTTGGGGCTTTAGCAAGCTTACTTTTAAGAACCTCAGCATAGGTGCGCCTGTGTGTCTGGTCCAGATTGTGTGTGATAGATGAAGTGTATGCATTACTGACAACCTGACTAGTACTGCAAATGCTTGCATATGATAGCCTTATCTCTAGAGATATTGTGTAAATACATCTCTCACATGCCAGTTTAAGAGTTAGATGGTTGTCATTAAATATGCAACAACTGCTACACTGCCTCAGCATGCCCATATCCACCAAAATCCCAGCAAACACAGTAAGAAAGTTTATATTCATGGTTACAGGTCCTTATAAGGTGATCTACAAGTGGGTGGTGCAAGAGGTTAGCTTGGATACTCTAAAAGTATAAACTACAGCAAGGCTATCGAAGACTAAATTCATGAGGTGGTGCTCCTCAATGCGCAAACTAGTTGCTTTTTGTGTAGCTAAGTCCTGGTTTAATTTCAAAGATAGATTTATAGGATCATAGGACATTACTAGGCTATTGGCCCCGAGGCCCTTATAAGGCTAGCTAAGAGTTTAGCCCATGTTTAGACAAATAAGCACCCGATGCCCCTGTCTAGCAGGGACATGGGTGGAATCCCAGGGATGTATTTTCTATTTCCCATCCAGTTATCCAGGTTGCACTTAAAAAAGGGGAAAAAAGAGGTACTATGCTTGATGTGGGGAGGGAGTCTATTCCACAGATGGAGTAGTCTCTGGGACACAAATCTGTCCCGCCAACAAGTTCTATTGATGTCACAGACCGGTTGAGGCAGTGTGTGTGTGGGCGGATATGCAGCAGTCTCATCAAGGCAGGGTCCAAGATCGCCTTGCATGTCAGACAGAGGTCACCTCTGAGGAGTCTGTATGAAAGAGAGTAGAGGGATAGGGCTTTTAGCCTATGTGTGCATAGTAGATTTTTGAGGCCCTGGATTTTCATGGTGAGGAACCTCTGTGGTCTCTCCAGCTGCTGCATGTGCTTTGCGAGGTACATGCTGAATGGGGCATTGCACTCAATAATGGGTCTTATAAGGAAAGAATACATGGATGTTATGACTTCCTTGTCCCTGGATGAGATACTCTTACTTATGAGGTGGGCCATGTAGAAAGGTTTCTGTACCATGGAAGCAACATGGTGGTCAAAAGTCAGGCTGCTATAAATCTGAGTGCCCAAATCCCTCACAATTGACTGCGTGCTTAGGACGTTATTAATGTAATAATTTGTGGGGACGTCACTCTCCCCAAAGGGGACTATGCATTTTTTGTATTAAGCTTGAGGCCATGTTTCTGGCACCAGTCATTTCTTTGGGTAAGACCATCTTGGAGGATGTCCATATCACGCTTGCAGTCATCTGTAAACTTGGTCAACCATAGCCCACTGGTTTTGGCCTGCACCTCAGAAAAGTATATCCCAAATAACAGAGGCCCCAACACCGAACCCTGGGGTATGCCACTCGATATGGGTCTACTGCTTGTGGTGGCTTCCCCTATTTTAGGTGGGTTCTGTCAGTGAGCCAGTTAGCTACCCATCTGATAACATACGCATTGATGCCTAGTTGAGAGAGTTTATCTATTATGCCCGAGTAGGGAACAGTGTCGAACGCTTTGGCCAGGTCAAGGTAGGCAGTGTGCACTGTCTTCACCTTGTCCATGGCTTTAGTGACGGTCTCAAAAAAGTTCACCAAATTTAACCGACATATCCTTGTTAATGAGGCCCACGATAATTCATTCCATGGCCTTGCAGAACAAGCTAGTTAGACTGATGGGTCTATAATTTCCTGGGTCAGTGGACGCTCCACATTTGTGTAAAGGGATGCCAGTGGCTGCCCTCCACTCAGCAGGGACAAAGCTGGTACTCCGGCTTTGGTTAACAGGGCATCTAATTCCTATAGGGAAAATTTTAATTCCAAACTCAATCTGTACAGGGCACTGCTAAAACCCACTGCAGGATGAGCAGAGCACCTACGTACTGGGGTTATTTCAGAGGTAGTTTTATACGGACATTTTCAGTTTCAAGAACATATATCTATACTGGGCACTGCTAAAACATGGTGTGCAGCAAGCAGCATCATACAAACACATTAACTTTATAGAGGAAGAGAATACTAATTAAACAGATGAAATAGCCCTGTGGCCAACCACACCTGAAACCTTTCTCTGTAATTCCAACTCCAGAACAGACAAGGCTACCCTCTACTGCTACTAGAGTGCAAGTCCTAAGCCTTGTTAATATAAAACCACAGGGATATAGCCCAAGGCAGAAAATTACATTACAAATAAACTAACCAGGAATCACTCTATTTAAAGCTACAGTGCAAAAAAAATAACAGTAAGGTCAATGAAATGAAATTAGAAGTTATGTCCTTACCATAACGTTCCATGTGGAGTGTTCATCTCGCCTTTGTTCTTACACCTGGGTTCGGAGCCGATCCTCGGCTCCGTGTCGGCCGCCTGCAAGCTCTGCATCGAGAAGAAGCTCGAGACCAACCTAACTCCCATAATCCCCCTCTGCCTTTACCTCAGATCTAGTTTGCAAGCAAACCAGCAGTCAGACAGAGAACACACTCATGCAAAAACTACATAAATGCAAGAACACTTATATCTATTTATATACACCTGTACATCATATAAATACAACAACTGCGTATGCAGAAGCAGAATAACCCAGACCAGGCACCAAACTGAACGTTCTTCCTGAGGGTGGGAGGGTGGAAATGTAAGAACAAAGGCGAGATGAACACTCCACATGGAACGTTATGGTAAGGACATAACTTCTAAATGTGAGAGTGTTCGATCTCGCCGTTTGTTCTTACACCTGGGTAGCGTCCCTAGCTCCATGTTCCTGAGGAACTCACGGGAGAACGTTCTTGAGTACAGTGGAACCAAAGGTTGCCCTGTCCCTAGAAACCCTGTCTACCTTGTAATGAGAAATGAATGTATGTGGTTTAGACCAAGTGGCAGCTGCACAAATAGTGTCTAATGGTAAGCGAGCTGCATGAGCCAGGGATGTAGAAACTGACCTTGTAGAGTGCCCCTTTGGTTTGACAGGTAAAGTTTGTTCTGAAGAATCATAAACGAATATAATGCAATCAGTTAGCCATTTGGAAAGGGTCCGTTTAGTAACTGCTATACCTTTCCTGCTGTCAGCAAAAGCTACAAAAAGTTGATCAGATTTCCTGTGATCCTTTGTTCTATCCAAGTAAAATCTAAGTTGTCTATGCACATCCAACTTGTGTAACATATACTCCAACTTATTGGAGTGATTTTTGAAAAAGGTAGGCAGTTCAATGGATTGATTAATGTTATTAATAGAGCAAACTTTGGGGAGAAAGGATGGATTAGTGCGAAGAGATACTCTGTCAGAGTGAAAGATTAGATAAGGGTGTTTAATGGAAAGAGCCTGAAGCTCAGACACTCGCCTAGCGGATGTAATGGCTACCAAAAAGAGGGTCTTCCACGACAAATACTTCAATGGACAAGAGGAGGCTGGCTCAAATGGAGGTAACATCAATTTAGATAATAACAGGTTTAGATTCCAAGGAGATGTAGGAGTTCTAACTGGTGGTCTAATATGGAAAGATCCTTTTAAAAAGGCCTTACAAAGTCTGTGAGACATAATAGGTGCCCCACACTCTTCCACATGAAAGTTGGAAATGGCAGCCAATTGCACTCTTAAAGTGGCAGGAGAAGCTCCTTGGTGGAACAATTCTGTTAAAAACTGCAAGATCTTGTTTAAAGGAGCTGTAACAGGGTTCAAATGTTGTGTATTTGTCCAGAACACAAAACGCTTCCATTTACTAGTGTAGGTCTTTGTAGTGGAAGCTTTATGAGAAGCCACTAGTATATCCTGAACTGCAGGTAACAGAAGATCAGACCTGGCTAAGTAGGGAAGCGGAGCAGCCAAGCTGCTAGATGGAGTGACACGAGCGAGGGGTGGGGAGCCCCTGACGAGTGGGTCAGCAGATCTGGCTCCGGGTCCAGGATCCAGGGTCCCCGAATGCGGTGTGCCAGAAGGAAGGGGAACCAAATTTGATGAGGCCAGAACGGGGCAATGAGGATTATCGTCCTTTGCAAGTTGTTGGCTTTCTGCAGAAACTTTGCAATCAGTGGGAAGGGAGGAAAAGCGTACAGGAGACCTGGGGGCCAATCATGCACCAGCGCGTCCCTGGGGACTTCCCCTGGAGGGGGTAATAGGGCAAAGTAGCTCCTGCATTTGGCATTCATTGGAGACGCAAAGAGGTCGCAGGAAGGCTGGCCCCACTTGCGAAAAATCTTCTTCGCAACTGATTGTTTGAGGGACCACTCGTGAGGCAGCAGGATTGCTCTGCTCAGCCTGTCGGCTATGACGTTGGATGACCCCGGGATATGCGTTGCGATCAGAAAGCGACCCGTGGACTCCGCCCATTGCCAAATTCTCATGGCCTCTCTGCATAGCTGATAAGACTTGGTTCCCCCTTGTTTGTTTATGTACCAGACTACGGACATGTTGTCCGTCTGAACTGCAATAGTCCCTAGAGGAAGAAGGGGAGCAAAGTGTTGCAATGCCAGGAACACTGCCCTCAACTCTAGAACATTGATGTGCAGATTGTACTCTAAATTGGTCCATTCGCCTTGGACTGTCTGTCCCTGAAAGATGCCCCCCCACCAAATGCCTTCAGCAAGACTGACTCATCCTCAGAAGGGGGGAGGGATTGCCAATCACCTCTCTGCTTTAGGATCTCCAAGATGTCGGAAAAAGAGACATCTTCTGAGGGTGACTTTGGGGACCCTTCTGACTCATCCAAGTCAGTGTCCGATGTCAAAGACTCTTGTGGAGAATCTAAGTGTCTCCTCTTACACAATCTTTTCCTAGGGACTTCTTCGGGGGGAGCATCCGAAGAAGCCTCCGAGGAAGAGGGGGCACCCTCCAGGGGTGGCTGAGACACAGGTGCTCTACGCTTAGATGTAGCCGTGGGTGCAGGGGAGGATAACAGTCCTTTAAGGGGAGGAGAAGCTGTTTCTGCTGATGTGGTTGTCTGGGTAGACAACACCTTCCTCATGAGATCGAAGGCCCCCGGGTCCCGAGTCGAGGTATCTCCCGGTTCCGAAGAAATGGGAAGAATCCCCGAAACAGGCACCGACGGCATCGACCCCGAGGACGGAACCGAGTCGATCCGAGCCGAGGCCCCGAGAGGGAGCGTCGGAACCGAAACATCGGTCCGACTCTCGGTCCTGGAACCAAGGATGGATCTTCGGCTCCGAGACTCCGGTACCGGATCCGACGGAGTCGAGGTGAACGGAGCCGACCGAGAAAAGGACGGTTCTGGCACTGAGGGCTCCACAATCAGGAGATCAGCTTCTTCTGGCTCCGAAGACTGGACAGATCTCGGAGGAGGAACAGATAGAGATAAGGGAAGGCCTTCGAGTCTCGACACCAACTGAGAGGAGACCGAGATGAGTTTGGATAAGGCCGTATTCTCCATTAACTTCTGCACCACGCGGTCTACATCGGTGTCGGAGAGGGGTCTGGAAGAACGCGTCGAAGGAATCGAAGACGGAGCCGACGTCAACAGTGTCGGGGGAGGGAGCTCCGTCACCGGTTCCAAGACTCGAGGCTCAGAAACTGACAACAGTTGAACACTCGGTCCCGAAGTCTGTGGAACCGGTGATCGAACTTTAACTGAAGAGCTCGGAGCCGATGACCTGGGCTCCGACGTCTTCGATTCCTTCGAGGATTTGGATGCCTGGTCTGAAGCATCCAGAGCCTCTTGAAAAGTAGGTTTTAACAAACCCCTATCCATGAGTTTCCTGCGCCTATCTGTCATGACCCTCCCACTGAAAGAATGACAAATAGAACAGTCTTCTTGCAGATGGAGAGGGCCAAGACAGTAGACGCAGGAACTATGATGGTCAGTGACTGACATCTTTTGCCCACACTGGCAACGTTTAAACCCAGACTTAGCTTTCTCAGACATCTTAGTAAGCTAATAATAGGGATAGTAAAAAGTAAAGTCAAGTCCAGTATGAATGTCCAATCCGGTAAAATTGTCAAATCCAGTAACAGTGTCTATCCGGTAGTCAAGTCCTGTAAAGGGTGGGATAGGCCCGAGGGAAACTCTAATAAAGTTAAATAACTTTAACTGGAACCGAGAAAAACCTCGAGACAGTATCACACTCACACACAGTCAATAAACAATGGTTTAGAGAAAAAATAATTTCAAGAAATACAAGAAAAATATTTAAATCTTAGCTTTAGGTGCTCGAGCTCGATCAAGTGATGCGAACGCTGCAGCGGCAAACTAGATCTGAGGTAAAGGCAGAGGGGGATTATGGGAGTTAGGTTGGTCTCGAGCTTCTTCTCGATGCAGAGCTAGCAGGCGGCCGACACGGAGCCGAGGATCGGCTCCGAACCCAGGTGTAAGAACAAACGGCGAGATCGAACACTCTCACATTGGCACTTTACATCAAAATGCAAAAGCAGCACACTTAAATAATGTATACAAGTGCAATGATTTGACCAAATGTACTTATCTGTGTTAGGATGGCAATAGATTCAGCCAAACACTAAAAAAAAATCACTGGCATGGATACCAAGCATTTGTGAGTTATGTGGAAATGAGACATGCAAATGCACCCATTTTATAGATGAAGAGGTACTCAAAATTGCTCCCCCACCTAATATTTAATCAGCAACTGCTGAACAGAATAGGGATATATTAAGGTAAGAAAACACACTTCCTTAGGTGTAATGTATCCAGGTACTATAACAAGATAAGAAAGGCTGGAAAGCAGCAAGATAATGTTGTGACCTTTGGCAGATGGGTATGAAAATGTGTATTAATCATGCTATAAGTTAAATCACTTAACTTGTTTTTACTGAGGTGAATATCTAGAAAAAAGATTTGAGTTTAAGTTATAGACATTTTAGCAAAAAAAATTAAAACAGGAGAAAATTATGAAAAACAGTAGTTCTTCCCTAAATCCACAAAATAACTAGCAGACTTTTTCCGCTAGCACTTACTTTCAGCTAGAGACAAGCAACTTGCACATGCAGGTAACTAGTTATGAGAAGTCTGGGCAAGGGTGTTCTGAGTGACTGTCTGGGGAATGACGAAATACAATGCAATTAACTTTTAAATGGGTACTGGGAAGCAGTTTAGAGAAAATAAAAAGTGAAGTAAGAAATGAAGTTTAAAACTATGGGAAATGAAAAAGTTATAAAAGCAACTGCCTTCCCAACAGTCTTAGTACTTTAATACATTAAACATAATAGTGCACAACTTAAGGTTAGCCAATGCACTTTTTCTTAAAGTTAAAAGTTTATGTTTACTGAAAGCTTGCAAGTTGTTTTTACCTCTGGGACTGGAACAGAGAGAATCCGGGTTCTAACATGTAAGTTAACATGGCTAACCTCAGAAAAGGTAATACCTGTGGATACAGACACTGATTTGAAGCAACTGGAGAGGCAGAGTTCCTTTGGGAAAGTGTGTATACCTGTGTGTGTTTGCTGTGAGAATGTGAGATTGAAAATGTACTTTTTTTGTTTTGAGTGTTCTTACTGAAGCAAAATATCTGGGAAAATGGGAAATGGGTTCAAAATAGAAATAAGAAGCAGTAGCTACATACAAGACCTGTTTGCTAATCATTAGTATGTGCATGCAAGCTGTAATATGGAAAAATCTGTAAAATCAAAGGAACTTCCACGTATATGTGAGAGTAATTACTTCTTTAACAGAATGGCTGCTTTGTCAATACTGACAATAGAATGTAAATGGCCTTAGACATATACAGAAAAAGCAGAGAGTACTGGATTATATTAAGACGTGGTGTGCAATTAGCATTGTTAAGGAGACATATTTGAACAGAAAAGTACAAGTGAATCTGACAAAGAAAGTATTACAGTGGAACATTTGTGGAATATCGGGGACAAAGGAAAAGGGAAGAAATTATACTAATTGCAACAGGTGCCCCAGTTGAGACAGAAGCAGGGAAGGATAACAATAAATTTGTGGCAGCAATGAAATATTTGCACAGGTCACGCAATTACACTAGCATGTATTTATATGCCACCCAAAACAAGAAGTTATGTACTGACCATAACGTTCGATGTATGTAGTCCATCTCGCCGCACATTCTTACCCGTTGATTCGGAGCCGAATGTCGGCTCTGACTCGGCCATACTTTTTTAGCTTGAAGTCTTTCTATTGGCTGGGCTAAGATGATATCCATTGCTGCACTGCTCTCTATCCCCAGATCTAGTCTGCTGCAAGCACCAGCATTCATTCGCCATGCATAGCACCACCTAAGGAAAGGAAAAACAAACCAAGAATGAAGGGAGCTCTGAAACCAGACCTAACCTCCAGATCCTCTAGGATGGGGGGAAGGAGGGGGGGGTAAGTAAGAATGTGAGGTGAAATGAACTACATACATCAAACGTTATGGTGAGTACATAACTTCTTGATGTTATGTAGTCCAGTCTTGACTACATTCTTACCCGTGGGACAGCGTCCCCAGCACTTAAATCCTGGGAGGCTCAGTGGAAAATACTCCTGAGCACTGTGGAACCAAAGGAAGACCTGCCCCTAGATACCACATCTAACTTGTAATGAGTAACAAAGGTGTGAGGAGATGCACATGTAGCCGGAGCACAAATATCATCCATAGACAATCTGGCCTGAAAAGCTGTAGATGTAGATACAGACCGAGTAGAGTGAGCCTTCACCCGGAAGGGTAAATCTTTTCCCCCTGAAGTATAAATGAAAGAAATACAACTGGAAATCCACCTGGACAACGTGACTTTGGAAACAGGAGACCCAATTCTGTTTTCCAAAAATGAAACAAACAACTGATCAGATTTTCTGAGGTCTTTCGTTCTGTGCAAATAAATGTAATTGTCTGTGCACATCCAACTGATGAAATCTGATGCCTTGTTTGAGAACTGGGAAAAAAACACAGGCAATTCAATAGCTTGGTTTAGGTTACTGACTGACGCTACTGTGAGAAGAAAGGAAGGGTTCGGTCTGAGAGAAACCTGTCCTTATGAAAAATCAAATAAGGGGGTTTGACTGATAAAGCTTGAAGTTCCGAAACGCATCTGGCTGACGTGATGGCTACCAAAAAGAATTTTAAATCGCAAGTGGCTGCAAGCTCAAAGGGGGGTGAAGTAAGCCCCTGTAGAACAAAGTTTAAGTCCCAAGGCATAACAGGTTCCAATACCCAACGGACGAAGTAACAAAGTGCCCTTCAGGAAAGCCTTACATAATCAATGTGCCATCAGACTAGGTTCGTCTGCGACATGAAAGGTAGAAATTGCCAATTGGACTTTAACGGTTGCGGCCGCTGAACCCTGGTTAAAGAGCATAGACAAGAACTCCAATGCAGATGAAATTGGAGCTGTGTAAGGGTCAATCTTTTTGGCATGCACCCAGATTGAAAACCTCTTTCATTTGCTGTAATAAATCTTCCTGGTCGAGGGCTTATGAGAGGAAGATAAAATATGAACCACCTCCTTCGAAAATTAATGAAGCCTAACTAATGATGGAAGTGGAGTAGCCAGGCTATCAACCGGAGGGTCCGAAGAGAGGGATGGAGCTGCCCTGACATGTGCGTCAGTAAGTTTGGTTGTGGGTCCAGAATCCAAGGAGCGTCCATGAGATAGGGATGGAGAAAGGGGAACCAAATTTGACGAGGCCAGTGTGGGGCAATCAGAATCATTTTGCTTCCCAAGGATTGCACTTTTTGAATAACCTTTGACAGCAAGGGGATCGGTGGGAAGGCATATCGTAGACCGGAGGGTCAATAGTGGACGAGAGCATCCCTGGGTGACTCCTCCTGAGGGGGGATCAGTGTGAAGTAGCTGCTGCGTTTGGCACTGAGGGGGCTGGCAAAAAGGTCGCAGCAAGGCTGACCCCACCTGCGGAAGATCTGCTCCGCAACTTGACAGTTCAGGGACCACTCGTAAGGCATCAGAATAGCTCTGCTTAGCCTGTCTGCGATCACATTGGACTTCCCCGGAATGTGCGTTGCCACCAGAAAACGTTGGGATGACACTGCCCACTGCCACACTTGCATGGCCTCTCTGCAAAGGAGATAAGACTTGGTTCCTCCCTGCTTGTTCAGATACCACACCACTGACATATTGTCTGAGTGGATTGCAATAGTCCCGAGAGGAAGAAAGCTCTAAAGTGCTTGCAACGCTAGTAGCACAGCTCTCATCTCCAGGACATTGATATGCAGATGCATCTTGTGCTCTTGCCATGTGCCTTGGACAGGCTTGCCTAGATAATGCCCCCCCTCCCCATCTGGGAGGCAACCGTGGCAACCGGGGGCGCAGGAACGAAGGGCTTTCCCGCATTCAGGTCGTTGGTGCAAAGCCACCAACTGAGATCCTGTTTGCACCTGTCTGTGAGTAGAATAGGGTGAGTAAGTGGAAGACGTTGAAGAGACCACTGGGTGAAGAGTAGCCACTGAAGGAGCCTCATATGTAACATTGCCAGAGGGACTAACAATCATAGCAGCCATTGTCCCCAACAATTGTAGGACCCATCTTGCCTTCGCTCTTCTCAGAGGGAGCAAGGCGTAAACCTGTTGTTGTAGGACTCATTCTTTCCTGTGGCAGAAAAGCCCGCATGAGGACGGTGTCTAATTCGGCGCCTATAAAAGTGACATGCTGTGAGGGCAACAAGGCAGATTTTCCCTGTTCAATGTGAGGCTCAACTGTTGACATAGGTTGATAGGAGCATCCCTGGTCTGAAGTAGTAGATGCCTGGTGGTGGCAGTAATCGTCCAGATACAGAAACACTTGGAATCCCTGACGTTTCACATGAGCAGTCACCACTGCCATGCATTTGGTAAACACCCTGGGGGCTGTGGTGAGACCAAAGGGCAGGGCTCGAAACTGAAAGTGACTGGCTTCCAGCCAGAAGCGTAGGTGATTTCTGGATGCCCTGTCCATCTTTATGTGGTAGTAAGCATCCTTGAGGTAAGATGGAACACATCCACACTTCTTTTCCCAACAATGGGAGAATAGACTGGAATGTGACCATTCGGAACTTGGACTTTTGCACATGGGTGTTCAATTGGCTGAGATCCAATATGGGTCTCAGGTCCCCTGTCATTTTCAGCATGAAAAAGAATCTGGAGTAAATCCCTAATCCGATCTGGTCTGAGGGGACATGTTGGATGGCTCCTTTTTCTAGCAGCTTTGAAACTTCTGAAGCTGCGTAATCCCTTTGACTGGGTGAAACACCTGGGATTTTCTTGACTGGAGGGGGATTTGACAAGAAGAGAATGATATATCCTCTGGAAATTATTCACAGAACACATTGGACCTGGGTGATATCTTGCCAGGCCTCTGGGTATAATGAGATTCAACCCCCGACTGGTTTCAGGATTGGCACAGTTCGGACTCCCATCAGGAGCAGCGGTAGAGAGAACCACGAAAGGAATCGGGGTCTCCTAAGTTGCGAGGGCCTCCTCTGCCCCTAGGGCGGCGTCTCTCTGAATAACCACCCCTTACCCTGCCTCTGAAGGGGGGCTCACCTTGTGCACCGGGAAAAACCTCTGTGATTTCTTGAACCACATTTTGCCACCCCTCTGGGCCTTGGGATAAGGCTTAGAGGGAAGGGAAAAATGGACTCCTACGGCAGACAGAGTTTTCCCTCCTGCTCGCACTTAGTGAGAGTGTCTTTCACCTTGGTTCTGAACAAAGAGGAACCATCAAACGGGGCATCGGTGAATGAAGACTTGAAGGCCTCCAAGAAATGACAAAGGCACATCTAGGCCTGCCTCCTAAGAGCAACACCTGAACTTGCTGCCCTACTCACTCCTTAGGCTGCATAGGAGATTAGCCTCATGGAGGAGTTTGCAATGGAATTGAGGGTAGACATCTGAGCGTTGACTGTCTGGGCCACCGCCTCAGAAACGTTACCCGTGAGAGTATCTCCAAGCTCCTTGAGGAGATCTCTCTGGAGCCATGTAAAGTATGATAAGTAATTTAGTGACCGTAAGGTAAAGGTCGCTGAAGAAAATGTATGCTTCCCATACCGGTCCATAGTCCTAGACTCCTTGTAGGGGGATGGACGGTGGAAGAAGTCTCAGCTAATTCCTTCTGGGTGGCAGCTGCCACCCACCATGGCATTCACCGGGACTCCCTTGGACAGAAATTCCTTATCAGAAGGAGCAGACAAAAATTTATTGGGTCTCCTGGGGACTGGTTCCACAGAATCAGGGGTTTCCCACACCCTTCGACAAACCAAATCCAGAAGCTCGAAGGGTGGAGATACCCAGGAGGCGGAGGGCTGTGCACCAAAGGCCTTCAGGAAGACTGACTCCTCCTTGGAGGGGGCTTTGGATGGCCAGTCACCTCTTTGCTTCAAAATCTCTGGGATGTCAGAAGATGTCAGAAAAAGAAACATCCTCAGAGGATGACTTAGAGGACCCCTCCGATTCCTCGAGGTCAGTGTCTGATGTGAGTGACTCATCCTGGGAATCTAGGTGCTTCCTCTTGCACATCATCTTTATGGCTGAGATGTGCTCGGAGGAGGAAATATCGATGCAGGTTGAGGGACCAGCTCCGGAGCTGACTGGGTCAAAGCCAAGAACAATTTTGCCAGTACCGGTGACTGAAGAAGTCTCTGCATCACTCTATCGACTTCCACATCTGATAAGGTCCTGGAAGATTTGTTGTATAGAGAAGGAGATCGAGACCTCCTCTCTGAAGGGGACCTGCGAGGAGGGGATACTGGCCTAATGCTAGGCGATTGGCTCGAACAGGTTCCAAGAAGATTGGAGTAGAAGCAGGTTCCATAACCACTGACACTTCCTGCGGCCCCGAGGACAATGGAGCCAAGGATGTCGATGCAGACTTTGCTATTTTCTCCGGTGGCTCCGAGGAGACCGATGGAGCTGGAAATTGCTTTTTTTGCCTTTGAGGATTTTGCTTTTGAGCTGGAAGCACTCTCCAGACCCTCCTCGAAGGAGGGTTTCAGAAGTCCCTTCAAAATCAATTTATTCTTCCTTTCCTGAAGAACACGCGGACTAAAGGCATGACAGAAACTGCACTATTTCTGGAGATGAATCTCTCCCAGACAGTACACACAGAGTGTCCATCGGTAATGGACATTTTATAACTGCACCTAGAGCACTTCTTGAAGCCCAAGGGCTTACGCTCCTTAGTATCTTTGGACATAGTTAACCAACAACAAGTAATTAACTGAAAAAAATCGACCAACGGTCAGACAGTCACAAGGCGGGAACAAGCCAACAACAGACAGAACACCACAAAGATCTCCAAGTTAAACGATCCTCAGACACAAACACAAGGGGGGGAGGACTAATTCCTGTAATTTAAACTGTTTAGTTCCAGGAAACGTTTAGCACACAAGGAAAGTAAGGGGACAGACTAGGTCCTCTAACTGAAACGAGCCTAGCCAGTTGGAAACAGCTAGAGGGATATCACAAAATAAACAATCAAGAAAAACACGACTTTTCCACAATACAGACAAGAACACACACAACAGCTATTAAAACAGCTTTTTTGCAAAAAACTTCTCTGATATAAGAAAAAGGGTACTTAGTCACAGCCAAGAGGGAGACCACGTCTGAGCTACACGAGCGGCCAACGAGATTTGGGGATAGAGAGCAGTGTAGCATCTTAGCCCAGCCAATAGAAAGACTTTGAGCTAAAAAAGTATGGCCGAGTCGGAGCCGACATTCGGCTCCGAACCCACGGGTAAGAATGTAGGTGAGATTGGACTACATAACATCTACTGTTACAGAACTTAAGAAAATTTTGGAAGAAATAACCTCCCAGCAGGGTTTACTATTTATGGGCATGGACTGGAACCAGATGTGCATTAGTGAGAATGCATCAAGGGGCCCTAGGATGGAAAATGCAACAAGTAAGGGTAGATTTATGACAAAATTTATCAGAATATTTCATTTGGAAGATGTAAGCTCAGTAGCAGGAATTCATGGAATTTACATATGTCCTAAGATATAATAAATGGGCTACAGTGCATGTAAATTATATTTCACATGAGAAAGTGTATTTAACTGAAAGCTTTGAGAACCAACCAATAACTAAATCAGATCACGTACTGATAAAAACGTACATAAAGATGCAAGTAATGATGTAAAAAAGAGACATGCATACTTTTTTATTTTCTAAAAACAGAAATACAAGGAACAGGTAAGAGTATGATTGAGGAGTTAATAGGGGAATTAAATATTACTTCAGAAAGGACAGCTAGTGCATAGGATAAAATTAAGGTGGGATTTATAAGCATGACAGAAAAGAACAGAGAAAGAGATATGGGACAGTAATAGGAACTATTCAATGGTGCTGGCAAAGGTTAAAGTATTGCAGCAGAAAAAAAAGAAGTTAAGTCTTACCATAACATTCCATCTGTGTTGTTCATCTTCTTTCATTCATCACTGACGGATTCAGTTCCGAGCCCTCGGAATTGACTCAGCCTTTTTACCAAGCTAGCTCCAGCCAAAAACCTCTCGAGTTAAGTCTCTACCCAGAATGCCCTTTTCTCTGTTACCTCAGATTGAGTTTGCTAGAGGAAAGGAAATAAAGACAAGGCCACTTCTGTGCAACTACCGTAGGGCAGCACGTAGACCCAAAGCATACCCCAGGAACGTTTGGAGGGGGAAGGAGGGTGGGAAGCGATTAATGAAAGAAGAAGAACAACACAGATGGAATGTTATGGTAAGACATAACTTTTTATCTGATGTTGTTAATCTTCTTTCCATTCATCACTGATGGGACAGAATCCCAAGCTACCTTAAGGTCCATGGGCAGCCCTTATGGAAGAACATTCCCGAGTACATTTGAACAAAGGCAGCTCTCCCTCTGGAGACCCAAGTCCAATTTGTAATGATTGATAAAGGTATGAGGCTTAGCCCAAGCAGCTGCTGCAGAGATGTCATCCATGGAAGCCCTGGAATGGAAAGCTACTGATGTTCCCACAGATCTAGTGGTGTGACCTTTAACTTTTGGCATAGGTTCATTACTGAGGGAATAGATGAAACGTATGTAGTCCCTCAGCCATTTTGATAAAGTAACCTTGGAAACCGCCTCTCCCATTCTGGGCCCAGAACAGGAGATGAAAAGCTATTCAGATTTATGGATAGGTTTGGTCCTGTCAAAATAAACTCTCAATTGTATATGTGTGTCTAAAGAGTGAAGGTAGCACTCTCCTCTATTGGCAAAATTTGGAAAGAACACTGGTAGGTCAATGGTCTGGTTTATGGTGAATTCAAAAGCAACTTTGGGGAGAAAGGATGGATTCATCCGAAGTGATACTCTGTCTTTATGAAAGACCAGATAGGGCCTTTTGATACACAATGCCTGCAGCTCTGAGACTCTTCTGGGAGTAGTGATGGCTACCAAGAACAAAGATTTCCAAGACAAAAACTTTAGGTCACACTGTGCAGCAGGTTCAAAAGGTTTCTGAGTCAAAGACTGAAGGACTAGAGTGAGCTTCCATGGTTCCACAGGCTGACAGGAGGCCTGATATGAGAAGTCCTCTTGAGGAAAGCCTTGCAAATGCGTAGAGAGATAAGAGGGGTGCCATCTGTACCATTGTGGAAATTGGAAATTGCCACTAGATGTACTCGGGGGGTAGAGGCAGAGGCTCCATTATCAAAAAAATCTAGCCATATACTGAAGCTGAATACAGGTCTAGCATGTTATCCTTGGACCAAATGGAGAATCTTTTCCATTTATCCTGGTATAGGCTTCTGGTGGATGGTTTATGAGAGGCCAGAATGATGTCTTGAATAGGCGAGGAGAGATTAGCTTGCCTGGCTACTAGTGGAAGTGGAGAAACCAAGCTGTCAGCTTGAGACTGGACAGATTTAGGTGACTCTACCCTTGGGGAGGTGAGTAATCAGATCCGGTAGAGGGTCCAGAATCCATGACGGGTATACTAGGTGATGCCGATAGAAGGGGAACCAAACTTGTCGAGGCCAGAATGGGCCTATGAGGATCACCCTGCATCTCAATCAAAGATCTTTCTTTAGAAATTGTGGGATCAGAGGGATGGGAGGATAAGCATAAAGAAGTCCTACTGGCCAATCGTGGATCAGAGCATCCCTCTGTGACACCCCTTCTGGGGGAAGTAGGGCAAAATAACTGCTGTACTTGGTGCTTGATGGGGAGTGAAAAGATCACAGCAGGGCTGGCCCCAGTGGCTGAAGATTGCTGATGCCACCTCTGGGCTGAGGGAACACTCATGAGTCATGAGGATGCATCTGCTCAGCTTGTCCGCAATCATGTTGGAGCTCCCTGGGATATGCGTTGCTATTAGAAAGCAGTTGGAAGCTATCACCCACTGCCAAATCCTCATGGCTTCTCGACATAAGGGATAGGACTTGGTTCCTCCTTGCTTGTTGATATACCAGACCACTGACACATTGTCTGATTGAACTGCAATTTTCCTGGATGGGAAAGATGAATGGAAGGCCTACAACACTAACAGCACAGCTCTCAGTTCCAGAACATTGACATGCAGGTGGGTCTCTGAGGTGGACCATGTGCCTTGGACAGTCTTTCCCTGAAAATGGACCCCCCCCCACCCGATCAGGGAAGCATCCGTGGTCACAATGGCTGTGGGCTGAGGAGATTGAAATGGACAACTCCAAAGTTCTATGTCTGGCCTCATCCACCAAAGCAGGTCCTGTCTGCAGGAGTTGGTTATTCGAATCTTGAGGGGATGATAGTCTGGGAACCACTAATACAGAAGCAGCCATTGCAGAATCAGCATGTGTAGCTTTGCTAGAGGCACTACTGGGATTGATGCTGCCATAGAACCTAGGGCCTGAATAACCTCCTTTGCAGAAACTGTTGTTTGTGAGTATCACCCTGAGTTGAAGCCTCAATCGATGGACTCTGTAAATTGGGAGTCATACCAGACAGGAATGAGTACTGAACATTGCCCCAATGAACTCTGTTGTGTAGGGACAAGGTTTGATTTCTGCCAATGTATCGTTATTCCCAACAATTTTGCCAGAGAGAGAGAGTATAATGTAGTGCTGTTACCAGAAGATGCTCGGTGAGGGCGGTAAGGAGCCAGTCGCCCAGATATGGAAACACCCGGAATCCTTTTAGTCTCAAGTGAGCCGTTACCACTGCTATGCATTTCGTGAACACTCTGGGCTGCAGAGAGACCAAACGGCAGGGCACGGAATTGACAATGACTGGCCCCTAGCTGGAAATGAAGCAGACTCCTGGAGCATTTGTCCATCTTGAAGTGGTAATACGCATCCCGGAGATCTACAGAGCACATTGAACAGCCTTCTCTTAAAAAGGGAAGAATGGACTGAACCATGACTATCAGGTATTTGGCTTGAGTGACAGACTTGTTTAAGCTGCTGAGATACAAAATGTGTCTCCAGTCACCTGTCTTTTTGGCACCAAAAAGAATCGTGAGTAAAATCTGGATCTGCGCTGGTCTGGTGGGACTGGTTGGATGACTCTTTTTTGAGACAGCTTTATAATCTCTGAAGTTGCTTCTTCCCTTTGACTGGGTGGAACATCTGGAAGTTTTCTTGGGAAATTTAGCTAACAAGAAAGGGGAATGGTGTAACCTCTGGTGATAATGCCCTGCACCCAACAATCGGTGGTGATGGATTAACAGGCAGCTTGGTGCAGAAAGAAACGACCGCAGACTGCTTCCAGAGGTAAGCAATTGGGCTGTTCATCTGAAACGCTGATAAGGGTTCATCTGAAGTGCTGATAAGGCTGTCCAGGGAAGGAATTTCCTTGATTACAAGGTCCTCCTCTGCCAATACAGGGGCATCTTCGGGAATCGTTACCCCCTCTGTCTCCGGGAGTATCATCACCACGTGCTGCATGGAAGGGACCCTGAGATTTCTTATGCCACATCTTTCCACTTCTCTGATTCCTGGAGAAGGTACGTTGAGGGTTGGAAAACTGTAGGCCTAAGGCAGACAGGGACTTTCCATCTTGCTCTCACCTGGCTCTCGCGTCCTTCACTTTAGAGCCAAAAAGGGACGAAGCTTCAATGGGAGCATTCAGAAAGTAAGACTTGAAGGGGGTCCATGAGGTCATAAATGCACATCCAGGCATGACGCCTCATAACAATGCCCGAACCTGCTGCTTTAGCTTCCTCTTCGGTTGCATGTGACAGCAACCTCATGGACGAGTCGGATATGGATTCCAGGGTTGCGAGCTGTGTGGCCACTTTGTCCCTGACCTCGTCAAACAACTGTCCTGCAAGCATCCCAGAGAGTTATGAGATCTATCCCTCTGGAGCCCCGTAAAATGTGCCAAATAATTCAGGGACTGTATGGCAAAGGTCCCTGATGCAAAAACACACTTCTCAAGTCTATCCACTGCCTGGGACTCCCTGTTGGGTGGGTGGACAGCAGGACTTTCCTCAGCCAAGTCCTTTTTCATGGCTGCCACCACCGTAGCATCAACTCCTAACCCTTTGGACCAATGCGGGTTCTCCTCGGGAGGGGAAAGAATTTTGTCTGGTCTTTGAGGGATCACCTCAATGGAATCAGGGTTCTTCCAAGCATGCTGCACAACGAGCTGGACAAGCTCATCGGCAGGTGGGGTCACCCAAGAGGTAGAAGGCCAGGTGTAAAAATCCTGCAGGAACACGGACTCCTCAGAAGGAGGGATGGAGGGCTTCCAGTCACCTCTCTGCTTTAACATTTTCAGGATGTCTCAGAAGGAGACAACATCAGGAGGTGACTGTGGGGACCCTTCACCATTATCGTAATCGGTGTCTTCCATTAAGGACTCCTCGGGTGAGTCCATGTGCTTCCTCTTGCACGTCTTCTTTCGAGGGGGGTCCTCAGTGGGGGGTCTCTGAGGAGGATTCAGAAGAGCGGGTACCCTGAACAGGGGTGTCCTGTGGCTTCTCTGCCCAGTGTCCCGGGGGGGTGGTCTGTGACAGCTGTAGCTCAGGGGGGGTGAAAACTGGGGTTACAACATCGAAGGAGGGCTGCCAGAAGCAAGAGCCCTCTCCATCGCGTGGAAGGCAGGCCCACCCGAAAAGGGATGGGAGCCCGGAACCAAGAAAGACAACCTCGGGACCAGGGTCACACCCTGCTCTGACAAACCTGCCCCCATGGATGCAGCCTCAAGCAGGAATGGCACAGACGTGGCTATCAGCACTGAGGATGGAACCGAGGAAAGAGGTGGCTCTGTAACTCAAGCGGACATACCCATCCCCCAATCCCCAAATTGAGGAAGGACCGGTTCAGTGGGAACCGAAGACCAAAGGGACAAACTCGGAGTCGGCGTGAGATGCACCGTAGGCACCGATGTGATGGGTTCCAAGAAAGATGTCAGAGCAGAAGGCTTTGGAACCGAGATGGCCAAAGAAGGAGTGTAAGATGGAGTCCGTGGATAAGGCAACCCAAGTCCTGCAGGTGGATGGGTCTTAGAAAGTGAGGGAATCCCCCTGGCTAACAACAGCTGGTCTACAAGACGCACCACTTCATGTTCAGAAAGGCTCCTGGTGGATCTAGTGGATACATCAGATGGGGAGTCAGGATGTTTCATGAAGGGGCTATACGTCTGGCCCAGAAATGGATCTATGGAGGGGGAGTATCGGGTTTGTGGTGCTAGGTCTGCTGGCACCGAAGCCTCTAGTTTCAAGACAAGAAGTAAAGGGGTCAAATCTAGTGAGGTCAGTACAATACTCTGTGCCTAAGTGGCACTCGGAGCTGAAACGATCGGTTCCAAAATGGAAACTAATGACGTAGTCGAAGGTGTGCCCTAAGCAGAAGAGGCCACAGGTGCCGAAGTTGAAATAGGCATACTGAGGTCTATAAACAGTGCTGGAGGCAGGACCGGTGCCCAAACGGGCGCCGGTATCGATGGTTTTGAGATGGTCAGTGCCGAAGAAGATGGAGGCGAGGAGGCTGATTTATGCTCCGAAGATAACTTTGGGACCTTTGATTTCCCAGGCTTGCTCTGATCACCCGATGGTGAAGAAGGAAGAGAGTGGGATCTCTTTTTGTCCTTAGAAGGAGAGGTTGAGACCTCTATCGCAGAAATGGCCTCAGAGAAGGTAGACTTGAGTAACCCTTTCAGAATTAGTTTATTTTTGCACTTATTAAGAGTGCATTGACTGAAACTCTGACAAATGTCACATGGAGGTTGCACCGAAAGGTGGGAGACTCCCAAACAGTATACACAGTCATTATTCGAATTGCTGTTAGGTAACTTGCCCTTACATGAAGTACAATGCTCAAAACCTGGAGTACCCTTCTTTATCAGACATCCTGATAGAAAAAAAACACCACAGGCAAACTGTATAATGCAACTATAATCAAAGTCAGCTCCGTTCAAAAAAGTCACAAATATAACAATACACTGGTATGATAGAGAAAAGAAAGGAAACACCTGAATAAAAGACAGCTAATAGGTTAAACAATACCAACTATGACACTGAAATACCACAAGGGTAAGGGCGGAAGGCCATACCAACAATGTTAATTGAAAGTGTACCAACGGTAACTATGGGTAGAGAGGAAAAACCAAGGTCAGACAGAAGAAAAGACACTAGAAAAACTAATTGCTTAATAAAATATGAAGATATCCAAAATGTTTCACACAAATATCAAAAAAGTTTCACTTAACTGAGAGCTCGGCTGAAACGTGGCTATGCGGCAAACGAGATATGAGGTAACAGGGAGAAGGGCAATCTGGGTAGAGACTTAGCTTGAGAGGTTTTTGGCTGGCATGAGCTTGGTAAAAAGGCCAACTCGGTTCCGAGGGCTCGGAACCAAACCCATCAGTGATGAATGGAAAGAAAATTAGCAACATCAGATGGAATGTTACAGGAAGCAATTCCAAATTCCAAAGAAAAAATAAATAAGGGACTATTTGGACAACACATATCAGCTTAGAAAGGCGGCTGTTAAACTATTACTTTTAATGATTCTAAAGTATGAAAGCCTTTAACCCAAGGACTAAGGCAACACACATATAAATAACTGGGGTCAAACTTAGGAAGCCTATGACAAGAAAAATACCCATATATATTACAGAGGTATGAGAGACAACCGGGAAATTTTAAGAACATTTGCATAAAGCAGAGGAATGGTGAACCAAGAAAAAGGTGCAACTGAAAGTACTTATAGAAATCTTAGCTAGGCTAATGTTAGAGGAAGATCAGGCTCAACAATTATCAGCCAAGACAGTAAAACATGAAATTAAAACACTGATATATAATCAATCAACAGAGACAGGTGGTATTCCTGTGAAAACTTGTATGTCATGAGAGAACAGAGGTTGAGATCTGGAAAACTTTGTTCCACAATATTTTAAAAGGAGGAATTAAGTACTTTCATCTTGGAGGAAAGCAGCAGTGGTAGTGTCACAGAAATTAGGTAAATACCCTTCATATCCAACTTCGTATAGACCTGTTTCAATTTTATACTATGATTATAAAGTGTTTAGATCCATATTAGCTGACAAAATGGCAAATATGTTACCAAAATTGACCGATATAGATCAGTGTGGTTTTGTGGTATGAAGGCACACATTTGAGAATGTTGTTAGAACAATTATAATCCATGGGAATTTGGGAGTAAGAAACAATCACTCTTGATGGGAAGTCTTGTTGCAAAGAAAGCACTGCATAGGGTCATTTGTAGGACAATGGTAGCATTTACATTCCATATAGAATAATGTGGTTAATACGGAGAATATATGAAGTGCTGGAGGGGGACTCCTTCTCTCCAAGTTCTGTTTAGAGAGAGAAACCAGAAACAGATGCAGTATTTCACTCTCTGGTACTTGTATTACATTTAGAGGCAATAGTAAAAACTAAGGTATTCACTAACACAAGGAAATAACTGGGATAGTCATCAAGGAAAATTAGTCTTATCTGCAGATTGTATTACTTTCATCTTGATAAATCCATGAAAGGGATATCTGCATTGTGAAACATTTTGATAGTTTCAAGACTTTTTGGGTATAAAATAAATGAAGATAACAGAAAGGCTGTAGCAGTAAACTATGCACCCACACATAAACTGGTTCAGTAATAACCACACTTTAAGTAAGTTGACAAGTCAAAAGAAAAATACATCATTCATTAAAGATTTATGGAAAATGGTAGGCAGCAACAATGGAGTAGCTGCCAAAGTCATAAAAGCATAGTCTGCAGCCCATCTAATTCTAGTGGCATGACTACTCACTCCAGGGAGAATCAATGTACTGTTTTATATCTCACTGGCCAACTCATTGAAGAACACAATAAAGCATTTTCTAGCCTTCAAAGAAGCCAACTGAAATAACTTTAAAAGTTTAATTTTAGAAAAATCATAGGGCGAGAAAAAGTACAGTTGTGTACCTACCATAAATGTAGATGTTCCAGTGTTTTCACTGTTGCAGTCATTACTCTTGGGTTATCCTGCAGGCAGGCTACCCGCAGTCAGCCTGAATTTCAAAGTCCTGGTCCGGCGTCAGTTGCTGTCACCTCTTCTCAGACATCAGTGCACCAGGGGTATAAAAGATGCAGCCAACGCCATTTTCTTCAGCATTTCTTGCCACAGATGTCAGGTGCCCCCAGAAGGGTAGGCTAAATAGATTATGCCAATAAAGATGCATGCACTAAAGTAAACATTTCCTTCATCTACAAGCAAATACACCACATAGGTTGTATAGAAAAAAGAAGTACAGATAAGACCCAGCAAATGAAAGGGGGGATGGTGGGAGGGTAACCTGGACTGCAACAGTGAATACACTCTAACATCTACATTTATGGTAGGTACACAACTGTACTATGTTCATCGTGTTTCACTGTTGCAGTCATTACTCTTGGGTTGAAACGCAAAGCTGAGGATGGGTGGCTGGGCTAAATAGGATTAGGAGAGGCTATAAGGCCCTGCAGAACTGCAGTGGCAAAGCCTGCTCTGGATTTAGAGTAGAGAGGTAAGTGGTAGTGCTTTTGTAAAAGTGTGCAATGAACTCCAAGTTGCAGCCTCTAAGATTTCTTTGGTTGGTACTCCTCTGAGGAGGCTGCTGCTCTGGTACAATGTGGCCTAATGCCCTTAGGCACTGGTTTGTCATGTTGTAAATAGCAGAAATGAATGCAATGGCCTATCCATTTAGAAATAGTCTGCTTTGAGATAGCCTTTCCTTGTGCTCCTGCAGCATATGCCACTAAAAGTTGCTCAGTCTTTCTGAAAGCTTTAGTTCTGTCCAAGTAGAAGTGTAACTGTCTGTGTATGTCCAAAGAATGCAGTAGTCTCTCACCCTTGTTCTGTGGGTTTGGATAAAAGGTAGGCAAGTGAATGGTTTGGTTAAGGGCCACAGTGGACACCACCTTAGGCATAAATGTAGGGTTCGTCCTCAGAGAAACCTTGTCTGGATGGAAAAAGAATAAAAGGTTCCACAGCCATGAGTGCCTGTAATTCCGAGACTCGTCTTGCAGAGGTTATTGCTAGTAGCAGAGCTGTTTTCCAGGATAAGAGTTTTATATCAGCCGTTGAGGCTGGCTCAAAAGGAGCTTTTCCAAGACATAATTGAGGTCCCATGCAGGTATTGGTGCTCTCCTTGGAGGTCTTATGTTTTTGGCCCCTCTGAGGTACTGCCTTATTAAAGGATGAGAAAAAATAGGTGGTTCCATATTGTAATGGGCTGAAATGGCAGAGGCATGAATCTTAACTGATGAAAAGGATAGGCCTTTGTCCAGCATCTCAGTTAAGTATTGTAAAATCTGATGAATATTTGGTACAAATGTGTCAATTCCTTGCTCCTGGTTCCAAGCACAGAATCTCTTCCATGTTTCTGAATAAGATTTTCTGGTACTGGGCCTCCTGACCTCCAAGATAACATCCATGACCGCTTTTGAAAGAGGAGTGGTCTGAATGGCTACATTATCCGCCATGCTGCCAGATTTAAGGTCCTGAGTTGGCTGTGCAGGATCTGATTGTTTTGTTGGGTCAGTAAGTGAGAAGTTTGAGGCAATGTCCAGGCTGGACCTTGAGACAAGTTCTTTAGGATTGGGTACCAGTGCTGGCGTTGCCAGTCTGGGGCAATCAGTATAATTTTTGGCTTCTCTTGTCTGACCTTTAGGAGTACCTTGTGGAGGAAAGGCATATACTGTTAGGTTTTTCCAGCTGAAGGATAGGGCATCCACTTTTCAAGCTAGCTTGTGATAAATCCTTGTGCAGAATCTCTGTAATTGGCAGTTGTGAGGGGAGGCAAATAGATCTATGTCTGGACATCCCCATTCCCTTGTTATCATGCTGAAGACTTGTGGATCCAGTTTCCACTCGTGGGGATCCATGAAGTTTCTGCTTAGTTCGTCTGACAGAGTATTTATTTTTCCTGGCAGGAATTGTGCTTGCAGGTGAATTTGATTAAGTCAATGCTGTGTCCCACAAAGTCATGGCTTGTCTGCAGAGGGGGTAGGAATGTGTGCCTCCCTGTTTGTTTAGGTACCACATGACTGTAGTATTGTCCGTCTTTATCAGTAGTTGTCCAGGATGAAGTAGATCCTTGAAAGCTGTCAGGGCATTGTGAACAGCTAGCATCTCTTTTTGATTGATATGAAGATGCATCTGGCTTGCTGGCCATGTGCCCTGAATACATTTTCCTGCCATGTGGGCCCCCCAGGCATAATCTGATGCATCTGTTGTTAGTGTCTGCCTGGCCGTGGGTAAAGTGAATGGCTGTCCCTTATTGTGGTGACAGGCCTGTGCCCACCATCAAAACTCCTATTGCAGGCAGAGAATGAGGGTAATTAATGTTTCCAGGCTGTGGCAATGTTGAGTCCAAACACTTTTTAGATATCATTGTAGTTTCCTCATATGCAGTCTGGCATATGGAATTAGCAGAATGCAGGATGCCATGAAGCCCAAAGCCTGCAGGATTTTCCTTGCAGATAGCGGAGTCCTTGTTGCCAACATTTTGAAGTAAGAAGTCAGTTGCCTTTGTTTGTCTAGCGTGAGATAAGCCATCTGGGCAGTTGTATTTAAGCTTGCACCCAGGAATATTATCTCTTGAGAGGGTACTAGTTTTGATTTCTTTTCGTTTACTGTGTACCCTAAACAAATTAGTAATCTTTTTACAAACGCCAGATGCTTTAGTAGAATGTCTGTTCTCTGCTTGAATAAGGCAGTCATCCAAGTAAGGATATATTTGAATTCCTCTTTGTCTGCAAAAAAATGCAATTACTGGTGCCAGGCATTTTGTGAAGATGCTGGGTGCAGTAGATAAGCCAAAGAGCAGTGCAGAGAATTGGTAGTGCAGTCAGCCAGCTATGAATCTGAGGTATCTTCTGCAAGATTGTCTGATTGGGACATGCAGATATGCCTCTTTTAGGTCCAAAGTTACGAGCCAAGCCCCCTTGCCCAGCATGGGCAGTAGCTGCTGCAGAGTCAACATTTTGAATTTTGGAACATGCAGAAATGTGTTTAGTACAGATAGGTCCAATATTGGTCTCCAGGCTTTGTCCTTTCTGGGCACCAAGAAAAGTCTCGAGTAAAATCCTTGACCCTGCTCTTGTTGTGGTACTTGTTGAGTGGCCCTCATGTCCATGAGGGATGAAACTTGCTTTTGTTTCTCTGCCCATTGATTGTGTGGCAGGTCTGGCATACCTTTTGCCCTTGGCAGGGTGTGAAAGTGGAACCTGTAGCCCTGAGACACTATGTTCAAGATCCATTTGTCCTGGGCAATTATGTGCCAATTTGGTGAAAAAAGTGCTAGTTTTTCCCCTAAGGGGGCTGCCAAAAGATAAGTGCTTGGATCTGGCAGAGGAAAGTCATTGGCACTGTTTCCTGTATGGATGTGATTTGTCTTCTCTACTTTTGGAGGTAGAAGCACCCCATTGTTTAGGCCTGTATGAGCCTTGGGGCTGAGATCTGCCTCTGGGGTGTCTGTATCTGCCTCTTTGTGGCCTGACACTGGAAAGGACCAATTCTTTGTAGGCCAGTTCCTGCTAAATCTGGGTGGCTGTACCTGTAAGAAATCCTTAACTGTCTGCATGGATTTCGCTTTATCCTCCATTTTCTTCAACACCTCTTCTGCCTTAACACCAGACAAAGTATCATGCTGTAAGGGAGCATCCAATAATTTTGCTTTAACATGATCAGGCAGATTCTGTTCCTTTAACCAAGCATGCCTTCTAATGACAGAACCCGTAACAGCGGCCCTGCACGAGGCCTCCAGTGAATCAAAACCACATTGCAAAGTATGCTTTCCCACTTGTTCAGCTGCATGCAATAAATCCTGCATTTTCTTGTTATCTGAGTATTCAGAATTTGTCAACATTTTCTGTTTAAGCAGTGACATTAAGTATTGCTGATATTTAAGCATATGAAACTGAAAATTTAAAGCCCTTACAGCCAAGGTAGCAAAAGTGTAAACTTTTTCCCCCATCTGTCCAGTGCCCTAGAATCCCTATCAGAGGGAACAGGGTTTTTTGCAGTGGAAGCCTTGACCCCTTTGGGACCCTGAGATATAGTTCCTGGGTCAGCAGCAGGGTTTTTATATAGAAATTTATGAGAGTCTGGAACCCTGTAATATCTTTCTGGCTTAGCAGATGCAGGGGGTAAAGAGTCAGGAGACAGGCTGGACTCTGAAAATACATCATCTACAATATCTAGTACAGGTGGAATAGCAAGAGGTCTGTGCTGAGGTAGTAAAAGAAAGTCTCTGAGCCTTTTCTTAGATTCTGAGTAATCTTGGCTCTCCCAGTGAAAATGCTCCCTCATGGTATATAGGGTTTCCCCAAAAGAATAATCCTCAGGAGGAGAGGCTGAAGGAATAGATTCTTCAGCATCAGAATCCTCATAGGGAGGAACACAGTATCCCTGTTCAGAAGAGGAATCAGCGGAAATTGAAACCTGATCAGAAGTTTCATATTCTGCCTCTTGCCTAGGCCTCTTAGGAGGGGGATGGGAACCCCTGATCAAAGTAATTAGGTCTTTGGCCATTTTAAGCATCTGTTTCTTAGGCATAGAAGTCTGTTCAGGAGAATGCTGTACTTGTTTCTTTGTCTTTAGAGCTGTTTTAGTCTTTGTCTTTGTAGCTGAGGTTGGCTTGACATATAACTGTGTAGGTCTGAAAACACCCGCAGAAGCCGATGCCTGCTCAGCGTCTCCAGACCCATCTGAGGGAATAGTTTCCGAGGGTCCAATACCTTGAGTATCCAGAGGCCTAGTTGGCTCCACATGGGAGTCGGAAGTGGGCTGTGGCTCTGAGGTAGCGGGCATCAGGGGCTGCGAAAGCGCCTCACTGAGAACCGGCGAACCGGCGACTGGCCTAGCGGGGGCCTCGTCGTTGGTTTTGGACTTCGGATACCTGTCCTTTTCCTTGGGTTTTTTATAAGTTCTGGTCGTCGGCATTATATAATTAAACCTTCGCCAAAAGTAATGAAAGGCAAAATCGTACCGACGCTTAATAGTGCGTTGGTTAAATCTAGCACAAAACCGACAGCTAGCAACGTTGTGATCAGGGCCTAGGCAAGGAATACAGTAAAAATGAAACTCCTTATGAGGTATTTGCTTCCCACAAGAAATACAATTGTTAACTTTTTCTGACATCGGTCTGGAGCAAGGAAAAAGTTTCCCCAACGGGGTACTTAGCTTTAATGAAGACTTCGGATCTGAAATTCGATTGTGAAAATCTCAGGAGTCGGCCGACCAGCACTTGCGAACTGCTTTTGCTTCGGGCACCGCACGGCAAGAAAGACAGAAGAAAATGGCGTCAGCTGCATCTTTTATACCCCTGGCACACTGACGTCAGGGAAGAGGTGACAGCAACCAATGCCGGACCAGGACTTTGGAATTCAGGCCGACTGCGGGTAGCCTGCCAGCAGGATAACCCAAAAGTAATGACTGCAACAGTGAAACACGATGAACATCTTCAGCTATTCAGAAAGGTTTCAGAAACTGTCATATTTATACAGTATTTAGAAGAGATCTTTGCTTGGTCTATATAGCAGCATCTAATAAACGTTGATGCCTTGAATTAAACTTTGGCAGAAGAAATGCTAGCCTGAATAGGTGAGGTACAAAGTAGCCCAGGTAGGAGACAGCTTGTTGCAGTCAACTGTATGTGAATGTTTAGTCATGTAGTTAAATGGCATTGTAACCACCGACTCCATACTTCTCTCCTTAAGCTGCACAGCAGTTAGGATGCGGGAAAGGTACTCTAAAGCTTTGGAAGCCAGCAGGTCAAGCAATCCTTGGCATGTATGTCTCCAATATAGCTTATGCTACAGCAGCAGTGATCTAATGATGGACATGTGTAAGAGGATCAGAATGGTAAATCAGGAAATGTAAGCAATACTATCATATGCAGATAATACTTTTGGTAGTAAAAAATAGAGATGGAATAATAGATATTTTTGAAGTGGACAGATGTTTAAGTGTTGTACAATTACAACTAAAAGAAGGGAAAAGTAATTAGTTGGAGGACGTAGTAAGCAAATGAAGAAATTATTTATTTTACATTTGTTTATGTACAGCTGGGCCCAGTGGGCCTTTTCGGGAAGAAAAGCTCCATTACAAAAACACATTAGGAACAATACAAGAAATCAATAGCAATCAATACATAAATTTGGTAAATAGTTTATACATAAACAATAAAAATTGAGAGAGCAATATAAAGTGGGGAAAAAAAGAAAGCAAACAAATTAGCATGAAGTAGCTTGTGCCATCATAGAGAAACGACTGATCAGTAGATCAATACTGTGGTTTTGGTGGTAAATTTTTATGAGATACATGTATGGCATACGAAAAAGAATAGGGCCAATTGTTGCTGTGCTAGTGTTACTTGTCCTAAACAGTGATAGCTAAAGCAATAGTGAAGTGAAGTAAAAGGAGGGAATACAATGAAACTGTAGGAAGCTTGAGAGAGGTAGATAAAAAAAAGGTGCAGTAGTGAGCTTGGGATAGGTAAAGAGAAATTGGAATTCCTTGACAGAAGGGACGGTTTGGAAGTTAGAATTTAGTAAGGGAAGAGATATTTGGGTTGGAAGAACAAGGAAGGACAGAATGATCAGTCTGGATTAGTGCAGTTTTAGTTAAGTGTTCCTTAAGAGTAGTTTAAATTTGGATGTGTTGCTAGAATTTACTATTGTCTGAAGCATGGAATTCCAGGACTTAGACATTTGGTGGGAGAACAGAGAGTTACTGTAACAATTATTAGATTTAGTTACTGTGAGTAGTAGTTTGTTGGAGGATCTTAGTGGCCTACCACTTGAGTATGGCTGCACTAAGCTCGAGTGCTGGACAGTTGTCTGGATGGTGGAAGATGGAATGAATGAAAGTTAATTGTCTGAGGGATAGGAGATTGGGTAGTTCAATCCAATTTAGTTTATGAAGTGCTGTGCAGTGATGTGATCTATAAGGGAGGTTAGTAGCAAATCTTGCGATTTTGATATAGCAGGACTCCAGTTTATTTACATCTAATTTTCTGAGATTAGTGAATATTGGTGAGACATACAGAAAGGTAGAGAGTAGGTGAGTCCTAGCTACAGACTGTTTAGTAGCCTCGGTTAAGTATGGCTCGACTCTGCATAGTGAGCCTAGCTTAATGTGGACCTTTTTGATAGAGTGAGGTGTTTGTCAAATTTTATCAATTAGTACAGTCAAGTAAAATTATATACACAAGTTCAACAAAAAATGAATTTTCAATTTCAAGATGCACATACTGTGTGGGTTAAAAGATCAAGATCTTGATACTTAATGATAGCATACCATTCAAACCTGGGGGAGGTGCTGCCATCCAGCCTTAGCTGCCACAGGAGTTTGAGAAATTCCAGTTTCTTACGGTTTTCTAAAAGATCTCTTATGCAAAAACCCTTTCAAGAACATTTTAACATGAGAACCCACAGAAAGAGGAGAAATCCATGGGCAGACATAATAAAAAAAAGTTATGCACTCACCATAATGTCCCATCTGAGCTGTTTGCTCTTCATTTGTCTTCAACCTGTGAGAAACGGATCCGGGACAGATCTGACTTGGCTGCATTTCTCCAGCATGGGATCCAAGAGCCAAGCTCCTCCCCTACCCATAATGCCCCTGTCTCCTTCTTCCCTTCAGATCGAGTTTGTTGCCCACCATAGCAACCCAACCTGACACAATGCCTTACCCCTTGGCACAATAACCCACATAGTATCATAAGAAATTACCAGTTATGCCAAAGAAAGGGCCATGTCTTTTCCAGCCAGACCACCACACAGACCACATAAGGCAGATGGAAGGAGGGCGGGACGGCTGAATACAAATGAGGCACAACTGAGATGGAACATTACGGTGAGTACATAACTTCTTTATCTGAAGTTGTTGTCTTCATTTGTTCTCCAATCTGTGGGACAGAGTCCCCAGCTACCAAACAACTGGGAGGCCCTCGTGGCTGGATATTCCATAACACAGTGGAGCCAAAGCATGCCCTACTTCTTGGAGAGAAGATCCAACTTGTAATGGTAGATGAAAGTATGTGAAGATGCCCAGGTAGCCACAGATCAAATGTCATTCAATGAAACTCTAGACCAAAAAGCAGCTGAAGTAGTCATAGACCTAGTAGAATACGCCTTAACTTGACCTGGCAGAGACAATCCTTTGGTTGAATACGCTGTGAAAAACTGAGAGGCTGCCAGCCCAGCCAGATAGAATTTTATATATAATTCTATGCCATTGTAAATATTAATATGACCCACAGGCTGGTTTCACAGATGTAAAAGAACTGTGTTAGGTTCTGAGCTTCAAAAATTTAACCACAGTGCACCCAGTTGGAAGAAAGCTGATAAGCAAAGGATTTTACAACTGTGTTTGATCTCAGGCTAGGAGACAGGATGTCTGCTCTAGGAAATTCTTTCTATTGTCCTAAGACAGAGATAATTACTAGGCTTTACATGTAAAGTGTCTTTTATTGTTGTGGCTTCCTGGCTAGTGTAGATTACATAGAAATGTTAAATTTTAAGTTCTGTGAGCCTGGGAAACTTAAGCATAAGTATCAAGAATGATGTATGGCACCATAACTTCCCCAGTTGCTAATATAAAACTATTAGGTGTAATTGTCAACAATAACCTTAAGTTTGATGTTCACATCGACAGAAACATTAAATCAGTCAATAAGAAACTTGGATCTTTACATAGGATTAAATCATTCCTAACCCCAACTGCTAAGACAGTGATTGCCCGAACACATTACTATCAACCCTTCTTTATGCCTCCCCAATTTATACAAACCTAAGTAAATCTGACCTCAATAAACTTAATAGCTGCTACAATAACATAGCCAGATTTGCCACAGGTTCAGCATATAGAACACACCACTGTCTTAACATATGCCCCTAGGCTGGCTAGAGTTACCCTCTCAACTCCAGTATAACCAATTAATAATGGCCCACAAATTCCTCTATCAGCCCAAAAGCACACCCATACTCAAAAATATAATCACTCCCCTACAGCAACCTAAAAATACTCTGCTCTTCAAATAAAATGCTGGTACAAACTGTTAAATCCAATAGCTTCAGGTGAGTCATTATTTTGCAACTCTATTGGCAAAATCTGGAACATACTCCCTCCTGAACTTACAGCAGTTCATTCCATAATCCAATTAAAAATGTCTCTCAAAACACACCTAAAAATTCACTGGCTGTGCCCCTGTACAAACCCTGATAACCAATTCACTTTATTCTCATGCTACCTGTAGAAACAGTCTTAAAAAGTCTGAAACATTAGCTATCTCACTCTAATGTATTGTACTACTGAATATGCTAGCTTACTCAGCCTTGTACTACTAAAACTGTTTATGTTCTAATAAGAAAATTAATACTGTAAAGTTTTTATGTATGCATGTATTTCAACAAATCTGGAACATGTACATAGATGGGTGGGAGGATACCATAATGGTTAAGGTGTTTACCTTGCAGACAGAAGGTGCAGGGTTTGATTCTCACATGGGGTAATTGGCTAGGCTTAAAATGGCCCACAAGGGCAGTTAGCCTAGTACTAACCTATGAACATATAACGTTCTCCTATGAACATATGTATACAAAACTGCAACTGTTAACTCTTCTGTATCTATCCACATGTGGAGCTTTTCTACCCGGGCCTCCGCTGAAAATGGACCTATAACCAGTCGGACTTGTCTGGTTAACAAATGTAAAATAAAATAAAATAAATAAATGTAATCTAAAATGACTCAGCAGTGATGTGCATTATCAATTTAAGAGCCATCTCAGAAAGTAAGAATGACATTTTGTATTTTTCCTCAAACCTGTTAACAGCTCACCAGCACTGTGCCTTGCTCTGTAAGTAAGATATTTAGAACTGTGATTTCTCTTAGAGATAGAAATAGTAAGATTAATGTAGCGGTTTTCTATATTTATGTGAGATTATCCTACAATATTGTTTTAAAGTATTTCCTTTGATTGCTGAACTCTCTGTTGTCACTGTGTTGAATCAGTGAGTATTGTCTTAAATTTTTATTTATTATTAAATATTTTTAAACCTTTTAACTGTGGCTATTTTAGTATAGATAATTTAAGCTTGAGAGTACTTGCATGTATTTGGTGATATTGTATAGCCCACTCCAATAGCATTTGCTGCTCATCACACTTACTATTTGGATAATAGTAACATTGCACAGTACAACTGGACACCCTTTGGTAGGGCCTTTATAGTAGCCGATAAGTAGTGGTTGGTAGAAGTGATTTCTACCTTAGAGTCTGAGCAGAAAGGGGCATAGCTACTGAACCTGTGCCAGCCTTCCCCAAGAGTGTCTGTGTATTTGTGTGTGTGTGTGTATATATGGGTCTAGGTTAGAAGATCGACAGCCGACATCACCGACAACGGATTAGCGGGCGCCAGATGATCGACATTCGGAAGACCGAAGCTACGGATGAAAACGCCGACGCCAGGGATAGTGACTTGGAAAGAAGGCTGTGTGAGTATGCGGTGGTGATGGACGTTAGGGTGCGAGTAAGTTAAGTGTGGATAGTGACAGTCTGTGGGGATAGGGGTGGGTTAAGTGAGTTAGGGTTAGGGCGCGGGTTAGGTAAGTGTGCGGTAGTGGTATGTTTTGGGTTAGGGGCGGGTTAAGTGAGTTAGGGTTAGGGAGCGGGTTAGGTAAGTGTCGGTAGTGGTATTTTTGGGTTAGGCGGGTTAAGTGAGTTAGGTTTAGGGCGGGTTAGGTAAGTGTGCTTGGTAGTACTATTTTTGGGTTAGCGGGTTAAGTGAGTTAGGGTTAGCGTGTGTTAGCTGAGTGTGCGATAGTGACGGACCTTAGGGTAAGGGTTTGGGTTAGGGTTGTACATAGTTGTGTGTGTGAGGTTTAGTGTGGGTTTGTGAGGATTTTGGTGTGCTTGTGTTCTGTGTGTGGTTTTTGGATAGGGGATGTGTTTTGTTAGTTGATTGTTGTTATTGTGGTGTGTGCAGTGTATGGGGTTTCGTGTTTGTGGACTGTCGGTTACTTGTTTGTCGGGCATGTGAGGTGTCGTGGTTATGGTTTGTCGATTATGTGGTGTCGATGTTTCTGTTGTCGGTGAAAGTGGCTGTCGATGTTATAACCTAGAACCGTGTATATATATATATATATATATATATATATATATATATATATATATATATCATATCTCAAAGTGTGTGTGTCAGCTACTTGGGCAGGGACATTAAGCACTGGTTGGACAGACAGGGTGCTGTAGGTTTTGGCTTGACCACTCAGCTGAGATCTGAACCCTACAGATGTGCCAGCGGGGAGTCTTATTGTGGATCTGGTGAGAAAGGGAGAAACCAACCTCTCTACTGACTGTGATCTCTGTGTTAAGGGAAATTGTACTTTACTGTATGTGTACTTATTGTACTTTACTGTATGTGTACTTGTTATCCTCCCAATGTGGATGCCCCTCACTGGTGCTAGTGGTTAGGACTGAGGCTCCTTGATTTCTGCGCCAGTGCACAAGCATCACATATTAATTGCTTGGCAGTGGTGGGATATCCACATCAAATATTAATTGTTTGACAGTGGTGAGTTAGCCACATCACATACTAACTGGCTTGTAGTGGTGTGGATAGTGAATTCCTGTAACTTGTGTACAGTGATCACTGAAGGTGTTTTTGTACTCTAAATCAGCCATGCAGTGAACATTCAGACTTCAAATCACAATTGTTTTATTTCTTTTGTTAGATCAGTTAGTCAAGGAGAGCAGACAAGCATGTCAGCAGAGGAGTATGGCAAGCTGACAAGGAGCCAGTTGGGTGAGATGTGCCAGGCTAAAGGACTGATGCATGGAAACTTGACTAAGGCAGACATGATTGCAGCTTTGGTCACAGCTGCATCAGAGATTAGCAAACAGGAGTATGATCAGACGGGATCCATACTGATCCCCGAATGAAAATATCACTGAATCACTAACGGCCGGGCATACTTACGTGAAAGTGCTTTTCATCGAAGAAGCACTTTCGTGTAAGTATGCCTGTTGCAGAGGTTGTACTCTGGTGCGGATAAGGGAAAATTCCCTTTTCCTCACTGTAGTGTGATCTCAGAGTGAGAATATTAAAGTAGGGGGGTGTGGGGGGCACAGCTTCCCACGTGGGGGGGGTGCGGGGGACTTGACCCCTTGTAAAAACGTTAACTTTTTTTTTTGTTTGTTTAACACACTTTAGTGAAAGCACTTTTTCGGTGAAAGCGCTTTTGCTAAAGTGTGTTCGGTGATAGTGGATTCGGACTGTTGAACTTTCATTCAACAGTCCTAGATCCAATCAGACTGGCTGTGGAGATGTACAAAACTCAGAGAATGGACAGCTCAACCTTTCTACAGAGGACTTAAAAATCTGTCTGGAGCTACAGTGACTTGAGTTGGAGGCCAAGCGTTTGGAAATAGAAGCAGCAGAGAGAGTGAGGCATCTAGAGAGTGAGGAAAAAGAGAAACTGCTATGCCTGGAAGTTGAGGAGAAGGAGAGGCATAGGCAACATGAAAAGGAGTTGCTGACTCTTTGCCAGAGTCATGGAGGTAATGGGGAAGGGAGTAAATGGACACCACAAGCACAAAACGTCAGTAAATTTCTTCCCCAATTTACAGAGGGGGATAATTTTGATAGTTTCATTCATATGTCTGAGAGGGCATGTAAAGAGTATGATGTTGACCAAAGGCTCTGGGTACGGTTCCTGACCCCCCTTACTCCATGGTAAAGCTGTAACTATTTTGTCCAAAGTGTCTGACAATGACTTTTTAAATTATAACGTTGTAAAGAATTGTTTGGTAGAATGTTTCAAGCTAACACTTGAAGCTTACAGGAAAAAGTTTTTGAGAGCATAGACACAAGGCAGATGAAACTGTGTGTGAATATGTTGCTGAACTAATCACTTATTTTCATATGTGGGTGAGTGGATGTCAGGTCACCACTTTTGAAGGGGTGGCAGATCTTTTGGTGAAGGGAACAAGCCCTTAGCACTTTCCCTGATGACATGAAGATGTAGTTAGCTGATAGACAATGCCCTACTGTAGATGAGTTGGGGAAGAAGGGAGACTTGTACCTAGCAAGCAGGACATCACTGCACAGGAAAGAGACACCCAGTGCTGCTCATGGGTCTAAAGGAACCCACGGTGGACAGCCCAGATTGCCCCAACAGATCTGACAGTAGAAGGGGAAGCCACTAGTCCAGGTACACGTCCAGGACCTAGGGTTAAATGTTTTGAATGCAACCAGTGGGGCCATGTAGCATATAGATGTTCATGGAGGCAAGGTGCGGAACAAAAAGTGAGGGAGCCAGTATGTGGGAATGACAAAATGCCAATAGTAGGTTGTCTTGAGACAACAGGGGTACCAAACTACCATCCTGCAGATGTCCTGATAGGGAAGGATTTTGATAATGCAGTACCATGTGTTAATGCAGTTACACGCAGTCAGGCTTGGAGACAAGCATGTGGGTCTGGTAGCCTGGGGGAGAACCAGACAGACCGCACACTTGCAGCCAGATCTGGTGGGGTGGTTACTTCACAGAGGGAGCTACCCTGTAGCAGTGAGACTGAAGGTGAGCCACAGCTTCTTGATGGTAATGATGTTCCCTTGGACAGAGTGACTGCAAGGGCAAAGGTGAGTAGTAGTACCCGGGCTGACAGTGAGGCACCGCTGTCAGGATATACCAGAATACCTGTGGAAAGGGAGCTGGGAAGATTTAGAGAGAGAGCGAGATGAGACAGGCTCAGCTCTCAGACACTACATTACAAGGCCTGAGGCAGGTAGCTAGTGAGGTACCTGATTCTCAAGGGAAGAGGGAATCTCTATACTGGGACAAAGGGTTACTTTAAAGAGTATGGACCCCTGAGGGAGGGCTAGAAGGTGAGAGGATACAGCAGTTGGTTGTGCCTATAGCCTACCGTCTGGCACTTCTAGCTATAGCCCATGACATCTGGGCATAAAACTTACAAAGAGACGTATGCAGAACTTTTATTGGCCTGGGATTTCCAGAGATATAACATGGTACTGCAGGACCTGTGAGCAGTGCCAAAAGGTAGGCAAGACAGGGGACAAGATGAAAGCTCCTTTGATGCCTTTGCCTCTGATTGAGGAGCCATTTCAGATAGTAGCTATGGATATTGTGGGTCCTCGGAGTACCCCAAGTTTTATAGGGAAAAAAGTATATCCTAGTGGTAGTAGATTATGCTACAAAATACCCTGAGGCAGTGGCTTTGTCCTCCATTGAGGCAGAAAAGGTGGCAAATGCTTTGATAGAGACTTTCAGCAGGGTAGGTTTCCCAAAAGAAATACTGACTGACAGAGGTACTAAGGTTAGACCTGCTGGCTTGGTTGTGGACACCCTGTGGGGTGAAGCACTTAAAGACCACCCCCTACTATCCCCAGATGAATGGTCTTTTTGAGAGGTTAAACTCTACACTCAAGTCCATGCTACAGGCATTTGCAGACCAGTTTAAGAAGGTGTGGGACAAACATTTGCCCCATCTGTTGTTTGCTTACAGAGAGGTTCTCCAAGAATCCACAAGTTTTTCACCCTTGAGTTGTTGTATTGGCATATGGTGCAGGGGCCTCTAGACTTAATTCTTGATGAGTAGGAGGGTGAGTGTGAATCTCACAAGGAGTCTGTTATGGCATATGTCCTAAACCTCAGGACAAGGCTCAGGGAACTCATGGGCTTGGCCCAAGAGAATCTGGCCGAAGCCCAACAGCAGAAAAAGATCTGGTATGACAGTAATGCTTGAGCTAGAGAGTATGCTGTGGGGCAGCAGGTAATGGTTCTCATTCCTGTCAGACATAAGCTGCAAGCAGCCTAGGAGGGACCCTACAAGGTGGTAAGGAAGGTCAGCGATATTAACTACATGGTGCAACTGCTAGGCAGGAGCCAGGAGCACAACTTGTACCCATGTTAACATGATGAAACCTTACTATGACAGGGAGGTCCTTGTGCTGAGTATTTGCAGTGGATTGCAGGAGGAGTCTGAGGGAGATCTGGTGACTGATCTCCTCAGTGAGGCTCAGACTGACACCTCAGTGGAAGGGGTAGCAATGTCCCAGCGGCTATCTCCTACCCAGGTTCGAGAAATCCGAGCAGTGTTACAGGAGTTTGGGGACATGTTCACAGGTGCAGCACCAGGTGGATACAGGACCCTGAAGGTCTATTAGGCAGGCCCCTTATAGGGTGCCTGACAGAGTCAGACAGACACTGAGGGAGGAGATGCAGGAAATGTTGGAACTAGGGGTAATTCAGGAGTCCAACTGTCCCAGAGCCTCTCCATTGGTGTTGGTACCAAAGAAGGATGGCAGCACCAGGAAATTAAATAGTTACACAGAGTGAGATGCTTACCCCATGCCTAGGACAGATGAATCCCTACAGCAGCAGGGTGGGGATAAGTATCTTACCACCACTGATCCTGCCAAGGGTTCCTGGCAGGTGCCCTTGACTCCCAGTGCTAGAGAGAGGTCAGACTTTGTGACTCCTTTTGGCTTGTATGAGTTCGCAAAGATGCCCTTTGGGATGAAAAAATGCCCCAGCAACTTTCCACACCCTGGTAGATCATATCCTAGCAGGAGCAGGAGGATTTGTCCTTGCTTACCTAAATGATATTGCCATCTACAGCCAGTCCTGGCAAGATAACCTTCAGCATGTCAGGGAGGTGCTGGGCAGACAACAGAGGGCAGGATTGATCATTAAGCCAAGCAAATGTCAGGTGGGTATGGCAGAGGTCTCCTACCTGGGACAGAGTGGGAAGTGGTAAGATCAGGCCAGAACCTGCCAAAGTGGAAGCCATTCAGGCATGGCCTGCACCTGTTACCAAAAACCAGGTGAGGGCATTCTTAGGGACAGCAGGCTACAACAGAAAGTTTATCCCCAGTTATAGTACCATAGCTGTTCCCCTCTCAGACCTGACAAGAAAACAACAGGGCAGATAAGGTAGTGTGGACCACAGCATGTGAGCAGACATTCCAGAAGCTTAAAGAAGCTTTGGGAGGACCCTATGTGTTACCAGTCCAGATTACTGTAAAGAATTTGTTGTGCAGGTGGATGCTTAGAACCATAGGGTGGGGGGCTGTACGCAGATTTCTTCAGAGAGAGAAGAGCACCCAGTGGTTTATCTCAGTCGTATGCTCCAATCCAAGGAGGAATGCTATGCACCTGTAGAAAAGGAATGTCTAGCCATAGTGTGGGCACTACAGAAACTTCAGCCTTATGTGTATGGAAGAAAATTCACTGTAGTTACAGATCACAATCCCCTAATATGGTTACATCAAGCCAGCCAGCAAAATGCCAAGTTACTTAGGTGGAGCCTAGGGCTGAAAGCATATATGTCAGTGCAGCACCACAGTGGGATTTAGCAAGGTCAATGCAGATGGGTTCTCAAGACAGGGAACGCTGTAAGGTATACCCAGATAGACTCACCCTCTCGGGCAATGTTTCTCAAGGGACACTTGAAAAATTAGCTTGAGTTCTCGGAGGGGGGGGGGGGTCAAAAACTGAGGGTCTGCCAGCCCAGACAGAAGACAGAATTTTATAAATAATTCTATGTCATTGTAAATATTAATATGATGCACAGGCTGGCTTCACAGATGTAATAAAACTGTGTTATGTTCTGAGCTTCAAAAATGTAACCACAGTGCACCCAGCTGGAAGAAAGCTAATAAGCAAAGGATTTTAGGACTGTGTTTGATATCAAGCTAGGAGACAGGATGTCTGGGCTAGGAAATTCTTTCTATTGTCCTAAGATAGAGATAATCACTAGGTTTTACATGTAAAGTGTTTTTTATTGCTGTGGCCTTCTGGCAGGTGCAGATTACAAAGAAATGTTACATTTTAAGTCATGTTAGCCTGGGAAACTTAAGCAGAAGTGTCAAGAATGATGTAATCTGAAATGACTCAGCAGTAATGTGTATTATCAATTTAATGGCTACCTCAGAAAGTAAGAATGGCATTTTGTATTTTTCTTCAGACCTGTTAACTCACCTGCACCGTGCTTTGCTCTGTAAGTAAAATATTTAAGAACAGTGATTTCTCTTAGAGATAGATAGAAATAGTAAGATTAGTATAGCTGTTTTCTACAATTATGTGAGACTATCCTACAATGTTGTTTTAAAGTATTTCCTGTGATTTCTGAACTCTCTATTGTCACTGTGTTGAATCAATGAGTATTGTTTTGTGTATTTATTATTAAATATTGTTAAACCTTTTAACTGTGGCTGTTTTATGTAGAGATAATTTAAGCTCTAGAGTACTTGCATGTAGAGATAATTTAAGCTCTAGAGTACTTGCATGTATTTCATGATACTGTATAAGCCACTCCAATAGCCTTGCTCTTCGTCACACTTACTATTTGGATATTAGTAACATTGCACAGTAGAACTGGGCACCCTTTGGTAAGGGCTTTTATAGTAGCTGCTAAGTAGTGGTTGGTGGCAGTGATTTCTATCTTAAAGTCTGGGCAGAAGTGGGCGTAACTAGTGAACCTGTGCCAGCCTTTCCCAGGAGTGTCTGTGTGTTTGTATATAACTCAAATCTCAAAGTTTGTGTGTGTGTCAGCTACTTGGGCAGGGACACAAAGCACTGGTTGGACAGTGAGACTGCTGGAGGTTTTGGCTTGACCACTCAGCTGAGATCTGAACACTACAGCTGTGCCAGTGAGGAGTCTTATTGGGGATCTGGAGAGAAAGGGAGAAACCATTCCCAGAAGGACTGTGATCTCTGTGTTCTCTTAAGGGAACTTGTACTTTACTGTGTGTGTGTACTTGTTATCCTCTCAATGTGGATGCCCCTCACTGGTGCTAGTGGTGAGGATTAAGGCTCCTTGATTACTGGGCCAGTGCACAGGTGTCACATATGCCAAGAGTACAGAGAGAGAAATCCAATGAGCAATGGTGACCTTTGATACAGGTTTCTCTAAAAAGGGCTTACAGTAGGAAATGAAAAGTTGATTGGACTTGCGAAAGGCATTTGTTCTGTGTAAGTAAAAACATAATGGTCTACGAACATCCAGCAGGTGTAATTTCTACTCTCCCTTGTTCTGAAAGTTCGGAAAGAAGACAGGGAGATTGATAACCTGACTAATATTTGATTCTGAGGCCACTTTCGGCAGAAAGGAAGGATTAGTATGCAAAGATACCCTACCTTTATGGAAGATCATGTAAAGAGGCTTAATTGATGAGGCCTGAAGCTCCAACACTCTTTTAGCTGAAGTAATATACCCTACCTTTATGGAAGATCATGTAAAGAGGCTTAATTGATGAGGCCTGAAGCTCCAACACTCTTTTAGCTGAAGTAATAGCAATCAGGAAGGCTGTCTTCCAAGACAGCAATTGCAGATCCACTGAAGCAACGGGTTCAAAGGGAGAAGAAACCAAGGCTTGGAGGACCAAAGTAAGGCCTCAAGGAGGTGTGGGGTCCTCGATTGGTGGCCTAAGAACAAATGTACCCTTCAGAAAAGCTTTGGAGAGCTGAGAAATAGCAAGGGAAGCTGAATTATCCCCTATGTGGAAGTTAGAAATAACCGCCAGCTGAACATTAACCATAGAGAAGCTGGCATCCTGTTGAAAAACACCTGCCAGAAACTAAGATAACAGGAACTGGAGATGCCCAAACAGAGAAATGTTTCCACTTACTTGAATAAACCTTCCTTGTGGAAGACTGTGAGCCACTACCAAAACTTTCTTAACCAGAGAAGATTGCCTTGGAGTCCTAACTACCATGGGAACTGGAGCAGTCAAGCGGTGAGCTCCAGCCTGGCCTGATCTGAATGTGGACTCCCTGAGGGATGTGAAATCAGATCCAGAACCAGATCCAACATCCAGGGAGGGCACACTACATGAGACGACAGAGAAACGAACCATACTTGATGAGACCAGAAGGGGGCAATGAGGATAACAGAGCTCCCCAGCTGTTGTGCTTTCTGAATGAGCTTTGGAATAAGGGAAATGAAGGATAAGCATAGAGAAGATTGGAGGGGCAAGCATGAACCAGAGCGTCTCTGGGGGAGTCTCCTGGAGCGGGGTTCAGAGTGAAGAACTCACTGCACTTTGCATTGGAAGGAGAGGCAAAGAGATTGCAGCAAGGCTGACCCCGCTTTAGAAAGATCTGTTGCACTACTGAAAGATACTGAGACTTGTAAGGCATCAGGAGAGACCTGCTGAGCCTGTCCGCTACAATGTTGGACATCCCCGGAATGTGCATTGCCACCGGAAAACGGCCAGTGGAGATTGCCCACTACCACAATCTCATGACTTTGCTGCAAAGAGGATAAGACCTGTTTCCCCCATTTGTTGATGTACTAGACTACCGATGTATTGTCTGTCTGGATGGCAATCATCCCTAGGAGAAGATGGGCATGAAGAGCTTGTAAAGCCAATAGCACCGCCCTCATCTCCAGGATTTTGATATGCAACTGGGTCTCCAGGGAAGACCACGTGCTTTGAACTGTCCTTCCCAAGCAATGCCCCCACCTCACGAGTATGGAGGTGTCCATGGTCACCGTTGTCAGAGGGGAGGGAAGAATAAATGGGCGACTGCGAAGAAGGCCCAGGGACTGAATCCACCAGAGAAGAGAATCCCTGCATGCTCACGACAGATGAGCAGGACGTGAAAATGGTAGATGTAAACAAAAACAAAGTCCAAGAAAGAGGTGTAGAACAGCTAGACATACTGTTAAACCAACAAAAAATTAAATTTAGTAACAAAAAGGCACAGCATATAAAACAGGTTTTATTACATCAAGTTTTCAAGAATGAATCAGTACATTAAAACCACAGAATAAATATATAACATGAGCCAATCGCATATTATGCAGTTAATTATATAATGTGTTTATGAGTTATGTTATGCGATTGGCTCGTGTTATATATTTATTCTGTGGTTTTCATGTACTAGGGCCTTATTCCACCTCCTATTGTGGAAGCCCTGCAGGACTGCTGTTGCAAAACCTGCCCTGGATTTGGAAAAGATAGGCAGGTGGTAATGTTTGTGAATGTGTGTACAGAACTCCAGGTAGCAGCTTCCAGAATGTCCCTGGGTAGGGGCTCCCCTGAGGAATGCTGTTGAGGTAGAGGATGCCCTAGTGGAATGTGTTCTGACCCCCTGAGGGGTTGGTTTCCCATGGTGTTTGTAGCAGAAATGGATACAGTGTGCTATCCATATGAAATGGCCTTGCCCTCTTCCCCTGGTGCAAAACTGAGTAATGACTTGTCAAAATTTCCTGATGGGCTTAGTCCTATCCTGGTAAAATCTGAGCTGTCTGTGCACATCCAAGAAGTGCAGGATTCTTTCCGCTTTATTATGAGGATTAGGGAAGAAGGTTGGCAAATGGACAGATTGGTTGAGAGCCACACTGAACACCACTTTAGGCATAAAGAAAGGATTAGCCTTATGGAGAGACCCTGTCAGCATGAAAAATAATGAAGGGATCCGCAGCCATAAGTGCTTGTAGCTCAGACACTCTTCTAGCTGAAGTGATGGCCAGAAGCAAGGCTATTTTCCAAGAGAGGAATTTAAACTCTGCTGACGCTGCAGTCTTAAAGGGGGGGGGGTAGCGTGAGCTTTTCCAGTACAAAGTTAAGGTTCCAAGCAGGGTTGGGTGCTCTCCTTGATGGCCTTAAGTTGTTTGCCTCTCTCAGGAATTGTTTGATGAGAGGGTGAGAGAAGAGAGGTGGCTCAGTGTTGTAATGAGCCGAGATGGCAGAGGTACAGATCTTAATGGAGGAGAAGGAAAGGCCTCTGTGGAGTAGATCTGCTAGGTAGTCCAGGATTAGAGGTAGGGAGGGAAGTGCTGTGTCCTCTCCTTTAGACTGAATCCAGGAGCAATACCTTTTCCACTTAGCACAGGATTTCCTTGTACTGGATCTTCTGGCTTCAAGAATGATGTCCAGCACCTGCTTGCATAGGCTAGTCACTGGGGGGGGGAGGAATTCAAGGAATAAGCCAGGCTGCAAGATTCAGGGTTTGCAGTTGCGGATGCAAGATCTGTCCCCCCTGCTGAGTGAGGAGGGTTGGGATCTGGGGTAGGTGCCAAGGTGGCACTGGTGACAGGCTGAGCAGTAGTGAGTACCAGTGCTGGCGTGGCCAGTCTGGGGCACTCAGGACTGTACTTGGTCTGTCCTGTCTTATCTTGAGTAATATTCTTGAGAGAAGGGGCAGAGGGGGAAATGCACAGATTGAAAGGTTTTCCCACCTGAAGGACAGGGCAGCCACTTACCAAGCCCTGCTGTGAGATGTCCTGGTGCAAAATTTGCTGAGCTGGTGACTGCACAGGGGAGGTGAAGAGATCCACCTCTGGGGTCCCCTGTTTCTGGATTAGAAGATTGAAGGGGCTGTGCTCTAAATGCCACTCATATGGGTCTAGGAGATTTCTGCTTAAGTCGTCTGCCAGTGAGTTTTGTTTGCCTGGCAGGAATTGAGCTTGCAGATGAACCTGCATGTCCAAGGGCCATGGCTAGCCTGCAGAGTGGGTAAGAGTGGATCCCCCCCTGCTTGTTGATGTATGTGGTGTCTGTTTTAATTAGCAGTGGTCCTGGTGAGAGTAGAGATTTGAAAGCTGTTAGAGTGTGCTGAACAGCTAGCATCTCTTTTTGGTTGACGTGCAGATGAATATGACTTGGGCTCCAGTGGCCCTGAATTGCCTTGTCGTCCAGGTGTGCCCCCCAGGCATAGTCTGACACATCTGTGGTTAGGGTCTGGGCAGTGTGTTGGTTGAGTAAAGGGAAGTCCCTTGTTGTGGTTGCATGCTGCTGCCCACCAAAGAAACTCTGCCTTTAGACAAGGTATGACAGTTTCCAGATCCCGAGAATGTTGGCACCAAAGACTTTTTAAGTACCATTGAATTTCCTCATATGCAGTCTGGCTATGGAATTAGTAAGATGCAAGAGGCCATGAACCATAGGGCCTGCAGGATTTTCCTTGCAGATAACTGGGTTCTGGTGGCCATTTGAGTGAAGTAGCCTGTCAGATAGGGTTGTTTTTCTGGAGTAAGGAATGCCATCTGGATGCTGTGTCCAAGCTTGCTCCCAGGAATACAATTTTTTGACCGGGGACTAGTTTTGATTTCTTTTCATTGATAGTGTACCCCAGGGAAGTTAGAAGGTTCTTTACAAATGTCAGATGCTGCAACAGTATTTCCTGACTCTCTGCTTGAATCAGGCAGTCGTCCAAGTACAGGTAAATTTGAATTTTTCTCTGTCTGCAGTAAGCAATGGCTGGAGCCAGACATTTTGTGAATACTTTGGGAGCAGTGGATAAGCCAAAGGTAAGTGCGGAGAACTGATAATGCATAGATCCTGCCCTGAAGCGTAGGTATTTCCTGCATGAGTCCCTGATAGGGATGTGCAGATAGGCTTCTTTTAGGTCCAGGGTGGCTAACTAGGCATCTTTGGCCAGCATAAGAAGAAGTTGCTGAAGGGTGAGCATTTTTAATTTTGGTACCACCAGGAAGGTGCTTAGAATGGAAAGATGTAGGATTGGGCGCCAAGTGCCCTCTTTTCTGGGTACCAGGAAAAGTCTGGAATAGAACACTTGACCTATTTGCTCTGCAGGAACAGGTTGAATTGCCCTTATGGAGAAGCAGGGATTGAACTTGGTTTTGTGCCTCTGTCCACTGGTTTGGAAGAAGACCTGGGAACCCTGTTGGGGTTGGCAGTGAGTGGAAGTAAAATTTCTACCCCTGGGATACAATGTTGAGGACCCATCGGTCTTTGGTGATGAAGTCCAGTTTTTTGCATGATGGGCAAGTTTTGATCCTAAGAACACAAGCAGTTGGGCAGAGGTGAGGAGTGGAGTTGAGAAGTCATTGTGAATTCTTTCCATAACGGGGTGGGCTTAGCACTCCGTTTTTGAAGTGGAGGCACTACATTGCTTAGATCTCTGCATACCGTGAGACTGTAGTCGGGGGGGGGGGTTCTGTTTCTGGATGGCCTTGAGGGGGCTGGAAAGGACCAATGCTTCGAGGGCAATGCCTACTGAATCTAGGAGGCTGTACTTGCAAGAAATCTTTTGACTGTCTACATAGATTTCACTTTTTCTTCCATCTTTTTAAGAACCTCTTCTACTTTGGTGCCAGATTGTCCTTGTTCAAAGGAGCGTCTAGTAATTTTGATTTGACATGGTCTGGCAAGGTCTGCTCCTTAAGCCAAGCATGTCTTCTCAGTACAAAATCAGTGACTGCTGCCCTGCAAGATGCTTCTAGGGCATCAAAGCCACATTGCAAAGTATGCTTGCTGAGTTGGCTTGCAGAATGCATAAGCTCTTGTAATTCTTTATTTTCTGCACAGTCTGTAAAGGTAGCTAATTTTTGCTTAATAAGTTCCATAATATGTTGCTGGTATTTCAGCATGTGAAACTGGCAATTCAATGCCCTAATGGCGAGAGTTGCAGAAGTGTACATTTTTTTTACCCCATCTGTCTAAAGCTCTGGCATCCCTGTCCGAAGGAGTGGAATTCTTAGCTGTAGTTGCTTTTATACCTTTAGGCCCCTGGGAGATTACCTCTGGGTCAGCAGTAGGATTTTTGAAAAGAAATTTGTGAGAGTCAGGAATTCTGTAGTACCTGTCTGGTTTCCTAGGAGCAGGGGGTAAATTATCAGGAGTTAGACTGGACTCCATAAAGACATCATCCGCAACATCCAGAACTGGGGGTATTGCTAAAGGTCTATGTTGTGGCAAATCTAAAAATTCTCCGAGTCTCTTTTTGGACTGAGAATAGTGTCTTGGCATTCTCAGTGGAAATGCTCTCTTAAAGTATGTAGAGATTCATCAAAAGCAAAAACCTCTGGAGGGGAAGCAGAGGAAATGGATTCCTCTGCATCTGAATCCTCATAAGCAGATAAAGGCATATCTTCATATTCAGAAACCTCAGAGTCGTGGGACTCTTGGTCTGTTAAAGCTGCTGGGGACAAGTCTATTTTTCTCTTAGCATGGGGAACTCTGGCTTCCCATAATCAGGTCTTCTGCCATTTTAAGCATTTGATGTTGAGGCAAGGAAGCAGGTGCTTGAGTTTGGATAGTCTTTTTTTTTAGGGACAGCTGATACTTTTGGCCTTAGAAACTATGTAGTTTTAGACAGAACTGAAGACGTGAAAGAAATCGCTGGTTTGTGTCAAATATTGGTAGTGCAAAGAACTTCCTCAGAAGCTGGTGCCTGCACAGCTGCTCTGGACCCATCCAAGATAGAGACATCCACAGGTTCCATAGTCAAAGAAGAGTCTCGCAGCATACCGATCTCTGAAATGGGTCTTGGTAGCAGCCTGAGAATCCATTGAAGCGGGCATCAGGGGCTGCAAAAGTGCCTCACTGAGTACCGGTGAACTGGCGACTAGCTTAACGGAATCGCCGTCAGCAGTTTTGGACCTGTGTGGTCTTGTCTATGTCTTTAGCCTTACATTTTTTTCGTAAGATCAGTAGTTGGATGGCTTACCAAAGCCATTTTGGAATACAGAGATAGAGAGCGAAAGTATTTAGCGACAATAAGGGCCCGACAATGAATAGTTTGGGCCTTGAATAAAGCAAAAAAATGACAGCGAGGTACGTCATGCTCTGGGTCTAAACAGGTGATGCAGTAAGAATGGAAATCTCGGTGTGGTATTTGCTTTCTACAGGTGAGGCAATTGTTTACTTTTTCTGACATCGGTTAGAATGAGAAAAAAGGATCCCCAATGGGGTACTTGGCTTTAGAAGACTTCAGAATGATTCAATTCAGAAACGAAACCTCAGGTAGCAGCCGACTTGCACTCATGGGAACTGCTTCTGCTTTGGGCTCCTCAGCATTTGTTGAACAACCTGGGGGCTGTGGTGAGGTCAAATGGCAGAACTCCGAACTGTTAATGACTTGCTCCCATCCAGAAGCGCAAGTACCTTCTGGAGCATCTGTTAATTTTTATGTGATAGTATGGATCCTGAAAGTTTATCAAGCACATCCAGTCATCCTTGCTCAGAAAGGGCAGAATGGACTGAACCGTGACCCTCCAGAACTGAGTGTGTCGAACCCCTTTGTTTAACACATTGAGCTCTAAAACTGATCTCCAGTCCCCCATTTTCCGTGGCACTAAAAAGAATCTTGAGTAAGTTCCGGATTCTATTTGGTCTGGGGGGATCTCTTGGATGAGCAGCTTTTGTATTTCCAGTGCTGGTCCTTCCCTCTGATTGGGTGGAACAGCTGTGATTATCCTGGGTAATGGGGGTGAAAGGGAAAAGGGAATAATAAAACCTCTGGAAATGATTCTCTGCACCCAAGTATACTTTGTTATGTTTAGCCAAGCTTCCTTGTGCAGAGATAAGTGACCAATGACTACTTCCAGAAGAAGGCACTCAGGCCTCCATTCAAGACAGCTGAAAGGGTCTGTCAGAAAATGTATTTATAGACCCTCAGTTTTACAGGTCCCTTCTGCCATTATAGTTCCCCAAACTACCTACACGTGCGTCCTGGAAAGGACTCCGAGACTTCCTGAACCACATCTTTTGACCTCCCCACTGATTCCTGGAAAAGGTCCATTGAGGGGTCAAAAAATGTATGCCCACTGCAGATACGGTCTTTCTGTCCTTCTCACACCTGCAGTGTGTGTGTCTTTCACTGTGGGGCCAAACAGAGAAGAACCGTCAAAAGGAGCACTGATGAAAGCTGACTTGAAGGACTCCAACAAATCACACAGGCACATCCAGGCATGCCTCCTGATGGAAATACCTAAACCAGCAGCCCTTGAGGTGCCTTCTGGAGTATGCAAGATGAGCCTCATGAATGAATTTGCAATAGATTGAATGGTAGCCATCTGTGAGGCCACAGAAGTTTGAGCCTCTACAATAGTGGTCCCTGAAAGAGAGTTTGAAAGTTCTTTAATCAAGTCCCTTTGCAACCTCATGAAGTCTGCAAAGTAGTTCAGTGACTGGACAGCAAATGTTGTTGAAGCATATACTCGCATCCCAAACATGTCCAGAGCCCTAGATTCTCTATTAGGGGAATGGACAGTGGACTCTGTTCTTTGAATTCCTTTTACGTAGCTGCCACCACTACCATAGCATCGATCACTACCTGCTTACTCCAATGCTTTCTTCCAGCAGGTGGAGCCAGAATCCTATCAGGCCTCTTGAGGACTGGCTTAATCATATCAGGTTCCTTCCATGCCTGCTAAGACACCAAATCAATGAGGTCATCAGCAGGCAGAGTGACCCAGGAAGTAGATGGGCTAGTACCGAAAGCTTCCAGAAATACTGACTCCTCAGGAGTTGGGTTTTGGGCACACCTACTATCCTTCTGTTTAAGGATCTCGGATGTCTACAAATGCAGCATCAGTGATGATTGGGAGACCCTTCTCCATCATCAGAGTCAATATCCTCCATGATGGACTTCTGGTGGGAATCCAAATAATTCCTCTTGCACGTTTTCTTCCTAGAGACTCCTTTGGTTGATGATATAGAGAAGTACTGGAAAAGATGATAATATCCTGCTGGGTTGTCTGAAGCTCAGGGCTGGCTGTCCCAGTGGTATAGAATGCTGAGGATCACGGTGCAAAGTCAGTAGAGATGTGAGGGTGGACCCGAGGGAGAAGGATCCACCTGACCTGACGGAGTAGAGAAAACCCTCTTCACAACCTCGAAGGCAGACCGCTCTGGAGACAAGGAAGCCAACAGATCCAGGAAAATGAGTTTCTGGACTGCCACCTTCCCCCACTCCGACAGCCATCCACCTGGGAAGGAAGCCAGAGCCAAGCTGTCCATCAATACAGGGCTCTGAAAACTTTGGAGTTGACTCTCTCCCCTCATATCTGACCCAGAAGCTTCAGCTCAGACATCCATCCGGATACAAAGATGCCAGGTCCGGAACACTCGGATCTGAAAACATAACTGTGATCTTGAGGTCTCTTAACAACACAAGTGGGTCAGAGGAGGAGCCATTACCAGTGGAGTAGTGGATGAACGGTGTTCCTGATCCGAGGGGGTAGGAACCGTGAAGACTCTGAAAATGCTCCATGAAGAACCACCACATCATCCTTTTCACATCTGCCTCCATGTGACTTCTGAAGGAACAGGAAGACACCACTGAAGGCGATTTTGCATGCTGCTCCAGAAAGGCAGAGGGTACACTGTGCAGTACCAGATCTACAGTTGGAGAATTTTGGGAATGAGTTAATGGCTTGGGATAGGAGGACTTTGTTTCCATAGAGTGTTTTGCCTGATCAGAGGAACAACTTGTTAGATGCCTTATCAGATCCTGGGATGGACAGATCCTAGCAGATGTTGGATCCAATTTTGATTTCTTTTTCTTAGGTTCTGAAGAAATTAAAGCCATATAATCTGAAGACCTGGACCTTTCTGAAGGGTCCTTGGATTTCTCCTTAGGAAACTGAACTCCAGCAATGGCATGGGAAAAAGTAATAGGCAATAAACCTTTTAATATCAGTTTGTTCCTCCTTTCTGTAAGAGTTCTGGGGTTGAACCCACTGCAGATATCACATTCTTGATCTAGGTGCTCTGCTCCCAAACAGTCCACAAATAAGGAGTGAGTATCAGAAAAGGGCATTTTGTGCCCATGTTTGTGTACATTTTTAAAGGCTTTTTCAGATAACAGCAACAACATAGGTTCATAGGATGATATTAAGTTATTGACCCAGAGGCCCTTATAAGCCTAGCCAAGAATTTCATCCATGTTCCCTCAAAGTCACCATAGGTTTCCCCTATCTAGCAGGGACATAGGTGGTATCCCAGGGGTGCATTTTCTGTTTCCCATCCAGTCGTCCAGGTTCCTCTTAAAGAGGGCTAGAGAGGTACTCTGCTTGACATGGACAGGGAGTCTATTCCACAGATGGAGGAGTCTTTGGGACACAAATCTATCTTGCCAACAAGTACTATTAATGTCACAGACCAAGTTAAGGCCTTGCGTGTGGGTGGCACAAGAGGAGTTTGACTTATGGATATGCAGCAACTCCATCAAGACAAAGTTTGAGACAGCCTTGTATGCTTGACACACGTCACCTCTAAGCAGTCTGTATGAGACTGAGTAGAGAGACAGGGCATTTAGACTATCTGTATAGGATAGGTGTTTGAGACCTTGAATTTTTCTGGTCAGGAACCCCTGTGGTCTCTCCAGCTGCTGCATGTGCTTGGCAAGGTACATGCCAAAGGGGGCACTGTACTCGATAATGGGTCTGATAAAGGAGGAGTATGGGGATGTTATGACATCCTTGTTCCTGGATGACATACCCTTATGTATGAGGTGGGCCATGTAGAAACCCTTCCGTACAATGGATGCAACATGGTGGTCAAAAGTCAAGTTGCTATCAACCTGGGTGCCCAAGTGCCTCACGATTGACTGTGTGCTTAGTATGTTGTTATTAATGTGATAATTAGTGGGGATGTCATTTTCCCCAAAGGGAATACTGATGCATTTCTTGGCATTCAGTTTGATGCCATGCTTCTCACACTAGTCATTTGTTTGGGTAAGGCCCTCCTGGGGGATGTTCACATCACTAGGGGAACTTAATACAGCACCCAGCTTGCATTCATCTGCAATCTTGGTCAGGAACAGACCATTAGTTTTGGCTTGCACCTCAGAAAAGTATACCACAAACAGCAGAGTCCCCAAAATCGATCCTTGGGGTACACCGCTCATTACGGGTCTACTACTACAGGTGGCCTTCCCCTATTTTGACTGAGTGGGTGCTATCAGTGAGCCACCCATCTGATGCCTAGCTTTTTTACTGTCTATACAGTAAAGAAATAAATACTGCCACAAGTGAAAGGGACAGAGAAAAGGCTAGCAGTTTTTTTCATATTATATATATATATATATATATATATATATAGATATAGATATATATATATATATATATATATATATATTATATCTATCTATATATATATATATATATATATATATATATATATATATATATACATTACATATATATATATATATATATATATATATATGTATAGATATATATACACACACACACACATTAATAAATACACACATATATAAAGTGAGAGAGAAAAGAAGGATATAACTGCAAGGGATGAGGGGCCTACCAACGATGGTAACAAGAATACATTAAGTATATACAGGGAAAAAAGGAGAAGAGCAGCAAAAAAAAAGCTCGACTGAGGTAACAAGGTATAGAGAAAAAAGGAGGATACAACCACAGGGGTAGGAAAGGCCTACGAACAATGGAGGGAAGAATGCACTGGCAAGTGTATAAGGGAAAAAAGGAAGCAGAAGAGTATCAAATCAACATGACAGAAAATAGCAAGTTACAAAAACCTAACAACAAGGTAGAGCTTTAAGGAAAACAACACTTCTCAAAGCGATCGCTCAAGAGCAGTAGTCAACCATGTCTGGTCACAAAAGTGGCAGATGAGATCTGATGGAAGTTAGGCATGGGGCACTGTGGGTAGGAAATGAGCTCAACAGAATGTTGGTCCCCACAAGCTGGAGTAAAAGCTGAGTCAAATTCAAACCCATATGTTGAGGAATGAATGAAAATTCACATCATCAGATTAAACAAGTTATTCTGGAAGGAAATAATTTAAATTATAAAAAACAACCCACAGACGATTTCCACGATTTATCTGTACCAACCAAGCATCTGGTACCTCGGCATGTCGCCTTCAAGGATAATTAACATGATGCAACAATCTTATTTTATACCAAGTGAACTATTGGAATAATTGCAATCATTGTTCAATTATGCAATTAACTTCTTGTCCAATTAGAATTAAAGAGACTACATAAAAAATCAAACCACATACCACAATATACAAATGCATCACTTATATATACGAAATAAGAAATATTTAAATATATATATATATATATATATATATATATATTTATATATATATATATATATATATATAAATACATCACTTGTATAAATATTTATTTTTAACAAACAGGTAAAAATCCCATTGAACTGCCTCTTCTTTCACACCCTTCCATTTTCCCAAGACTTTCTAGCTGAATATCCTTCCTTCTCTTCCCATCAGTGACCCTCATTTTCTCTTCCACACCCTTCCTCCACATATTCCACATTTCTACTTAAAAAAAAAATCTCACTGAGGAGCCCATGCAGCTCTGACAATTTTTTCCTTTGGTTTATACATCACTGCAAATTCTTTACTACCCCAGTCCTACATATATGCAAGATCTGTATTACATAAATCATGCCATTTACACTGCAATCTGCCACCACTAAACCCTTACACAAACAACCCAACCCTCAAAACCATTCCACTTTTTCTGCTCTGCCCTTTCTCAGAAAAATTACTTGAAAAAGTAATTTTCCTCCATCTATCACAATACAATCTCCTGTCTTCCAAATGTACAGCTGTGTACACTTGCCATAAATGTAGATGTTCAAGTGTATTCACTGTTGCAGTCTTCACATTTGGGTTATCCCTGCCAGGGTAGCCCTTGGCCGGACCAAATACCAGAGACTTAGTATTTCTGCGTCGGTTGCTGTCGCTTGAGGATTGACATCAGGTCGTCAGTAGTATAAAGTAAGGCAGCCGACGCCATTACATCAGTTTTTCTTGCCCTAACCTGTCAGGAGACCCCAAGTAGGAGGCCAGGGTCTGGTGGAAGAAACCCCACCAGTGGAAAATAAATACCAATAAGCCTCTTGAAAGGATGGGAGAACAAGTTAGAATGGCAATAAAAGGAGAAAGAGAAGAAAGGGGGATGAAGGGAGGGAAACCAGGACTGCAACAGTGAATACACTCGAACATCTACATTTATGGTAAGTGTACACAACTGTACTATGTTCTTTGTGCTTCACTGTTGCAATCATCACATTTGGGTTGATTCCCAAATCTGAGAAAAAGGATGGAGGCAGTCAATGAAACTAGGGGCTGGCTAGGATGCCCTGCAAGACTGCAGAGGCAAACCCTGCCCTGGATTTGGAGAAGAGAGGCAGGTGGTAATGCTTGGTAAAAGTGTGAACAGTGGTCCAGGTTGCAGCCTCCAGGATGTCCCTGGTGGGGACTCCTCTGTGGAAAGTCACAGAGGTGGAGGCTGCTCTGGTGGAGTGTGTCCTAACCCCCTTGTGGGAGGCTTTCCATACTGTTTGTAGCAGTAATGGATGCAGTGTGCTATCCCATTTGGAAATGGTTTGTTTAGAGATGGCTTTGCCTTCTGCCCCTGTAGCAAAGCTAACCAGCAATTGATCAGACTTTCTGAAGGAATTAGTCCTGTCTAGATAGAATCTGAGCTGTCTGTGCACATCTAGAGTGTGAAGAATCCTTCCCCCCTTGTTCTGGGGGTTAGGAAAAAAGGTGGACAAATGAATGGTTTAAATAAAATCTTTGGTGTGTGAGCTTTTGGTGCAGTTTTTATTCTATTTTAAATGAATGGATTGGTTGAGAGCCACACTAGACACCACCTTGGGCATGAAGGATGGGTTAGTTCTGAGGGATACCCTGTATGCATGAAAGATGATGAAGGGTTCCACAGCCATGAGCGCTTGCAGCTCAGAGACTCTTCTGGCTAAAGTGATGGCCAGAAGGAATGCTGTCTTTCAGGAGAGAAATTTTAGCTCTGCAGAAGAAGCTAGTTCAAAAGGGGGCAGGGTGAGCTTTTCCAATACAAAGTTAAGGTCCCAAGCTGGTGTTGGTACCCTTCTGGGTGGCCTCAAGTTGCTAGCCCGTCTGAGGAACTGTTTGATCAAAGGGTATGAGAAAAGGGACTGCTCAGTGGGAAAATGAGCAGAAATAGCAGAGGCATGAATTTTTATAGAGAAGGAGAGGCCACAGTGTAGTAGGTCAGCTACGTAATCTAGGATGAGAGGGAGGGCTGTGCCATACTGGCTCCCTTAGCCTGGAACCAGGTGCAAAACGTTTTCCATTTATCAGCATAAGACTTTATGGTGCTAGGACGTCTGGCCTCACAGATAACACCCAGAACCTGTTTACTGAGGTTGGCAGATTGGTTTGGGGTTAGGAAATAAGCCAAGCTGCCAAACTGAGTGTCTGTAATTGGGGATGCAAGAACTCCCCTTCCCTCTGGGTCAGGAGGTTTGGAATCTGAGGAAAATGCCATGGGGGCAGTGAGGACAGGCTGCGCAGCAAGGGGTACCAGTGCTGCCAGGGCCAGCCTGGAGCTATAAGAATGGTCCTTGGTTTTCCTCCCTTATTTTGAGCAGTACCCTGGGGATGAGAGGTAGGGGAGGAAAGGTATACACCGATAGACTGACCTAGGTGAAGGACAGGGCATCCACTTTCCAAGACATGCAGTGATGCTCCCTGGTGCAGAATTTGCTGAGCTAAGGGTTGGTGTGGGGAGGCAAAGAGGTCGACCTTTGGGGTTCCCCATTTCTGAATTAGGGTGAACGTACTTCTGTTGAGTTGCCACTCATGTGGGTCTAGAAGATTTCTGCTTAAAGGGTCTGCCAGAGAGTTGAGAGAGCCTGGTAGAAATTGTACTAACAGGTGTAGTTGCATGGCAGAGGTTGTGTGCCAAAGGGTTATGGCTAGCCAGCACAGAGGGTAGGCGTGAGTCCCTCCCTGCTTGTTGATGTACCACATCACAGTGGTGTTGTCTGTTTTGATCAGGAGAGCCCCTGGAAAGAGAAGAGGCTTGGAAGCGATCAGGGCTTGCTGCACAGGCATCATCTCATTTTGACTGGTGTGCAGAGGGATTTGCTGTGGGCTCCATTGGCCCTGAATGCACCTGCCGTCCAGGTGTGCACCGCAAGCGTGGTCTGATGCATCTGTGGTGAGGGTCTGGGCAGGGGGGGTGGGTAGAAAGACATTCCTTTGTTGTGGGAGCATGCTTCTGCCCACCAAAGAAAATCTTTTCTGAGGCAAGGCATTATAGGTAGAAGAGTTTCCAGGTCTTGAGAGTGTTGGCATCAAAGTCTCTTAAGGTACCACTGAAGTTTCCTCATATGCAGTCTGGCATATGGAATGCGTAGTATATGCAAGATGCCATGAACCACTGAGCTTGCAGGATCTTCCTTGCAGTTAGCTGGGGCCTGGTGGCTAGTTGAGAGAAGTAGGCTGTCAGGAAAATGTGTTTATCTGGAGTAAGGTATGCCATCTGGGAAGCTGTGCCCAGACTTGCTCCCAGGGAGATTATCCTTTGGATGGACATCTGTTTGGATTTCATTTCATTGACTGTGTACCCTAGGGAGGTTAGTAGGGTCTTTACAAAGGCCAGGTGCTTGAGCAGCTTCTCCTGGCTGTCTGCCTGAATAAGGCAGTCGTCTAAGTATGGGTCAATCTGAATATTTCTTTGTGTGCAAAAGGCAATTGCTGGAGCCAGACATTTTGTGAAAACTCTGGGAGCAGTAGATAAGCCAAACTGAAGCGCAGAGAACTGAAAGTGTTGAGATCTTGCCCTGAAACAGAGATATTTCCTGCATGATTCCCTGATAGGAATATGGAGGTAGGCCTCTTTTAGATCTAGGTTGGTTAGCCACGTGTTCTTGGACAGCATGGGTAGCAACTTCTGGAGGGTGATCATTTTGAATTTTGGGATCACCAGGAAGGTGTTTAGTATGGATAGATCGAGGATGGGGTGCCCTCTTTTCTGGGCACCAGAAAAAGTCTGGAGTAGAAACCTTGGCCTATCTGTTCTGCAGGAACGTGCTCTACTGCCCGCATAGAGAGCAGGGAAAGGATTTGATTTTGAGCCTTTGCCCACTGATTTGGTGGTAGATCTGGGAACCTTTCTGTGGTTGGAAGGGTGTGGAAGGAAAATTTGTATCCCTGAGACACAATGTTCAGAATCCAGTGGTCCTTGGTAATGGTGGTCCAGGTGCTAGAGTGAAAGGAGTGTTTTCCTCCTAGGGGTAAGTAAAGGTGTGCAGAGGGAGGGGGTGGAGATGAGTCAATGTGAGTTTTTACCATAAGAGGGTCACTTAGAACTCCCTGGTTTTGAAGTGGAGGTAGTACACTGCTTAGATCTCTGCATTCCCTCGGGCTGCTGTCGGGAGGGGGGGGGGGGGTCTGCTTCCACGGGGCCTAGGCTGGGCTAGTTTACTGTGAGCAGGAAAGGGCCAGTGTTTGGAGGGACAATGCCTGCTGAACCTAGGGGGCTTGTCCTGCAGGAAATCCTTAACTATTTGCATAGATTTTGCTTTTTCTTTCATCTTTTTTAAGACCTCTTCTGCCTTAGTGCCGAATAAGTCATCTTTGTGCAAGGGGGCATCCAACAATTTAGATTTGACATGATCTGGCAGGGGCTGTTCCTTAAGCCATGCATGCCTTCTAACAAGAGATCCAGAGACTGCTGCCCTGCAAGAAGCTTCTAGGGCGTCAAAACCACAGTGCAAGGTGTATTTAGTTACTTGATTTGCAGAATGCATTAACTCTTGTAAATCTTTAGATTCTGCCCAAGCAGGAAAGGAAGTCATTTTTTTCTTTAAGGAGTTCCAAGGTATGTTGCTGAAATTTCAGCATATGGAACTGACAATTTAGTGTCCTGATAGCAAGAGTGGCTGAGGTGTATACTTTTTTTACCCCATCTGTCCAATGCTTGGGAATCCCTGTCTGAGGGGGTGGGATTCTTAGCAGAAGTTGCTTTAATTCTTTTTGGCCCTTGAGAAATGACCTCACGGTCAGCTGTAGGATTTTTAAAAAGATATTTGTGTGAGTCAGGGACTTTATAGTGCCTGTCTGGTTTTCTGGGAGCAGGAGGAAGGGTGTCAGGAGTCAAGCTGGATTTGAGGAAAACATCCTCCACAACATCCAGGACTGGGGTATGGCCAAAGGTCTGTGTTGTGGAAGATCTAGGAATTATCAGACTCTCTTTAGACTTAGGGTAGTCCTGACTCTCCCATTGGAAATGCTCCCTTAAGGTATGCAGGGTTTCCCCTAAGGAAAAATCCTCTGGGGGAGACGCTGAAGGAATGGAATCCTCTGCATCAGAATCCTCATATATGAAGAGGGGTTGCATGTCTTCATATTCAGATGCACAAGACTCATCTGACTTGTTCAAACAAAACTACAGGGGACGGGATCTCTTTTCCTTTTGGCGCTGGTAGCTTGGCTTCCCCTGATCAGCATGATAAGATCTTCCGCCATTTTAAGCATTTGAGACTGAGGCAAGGTAGCAGGCGCCTGACAGTGGGTTGGTTTCTTGGATGTGGTTTGTACCCGGGGCCTAAGAAACTTGGCAGCTTTAGAAAGAATGGTAGTCGCGAAAGAAGAAGTCAGTTTGTGTCGAGATTTGGTAGTGTGAAGGCCTTCCTCGGAAGCCGGTGCATGCTCAGTGGCTCCGGACCCATCCAAGGTTGAGACTGCAGGATCCTTAGTCAAAGAAGAGTTTTGTGGTATACCAGACTCTGAAGGGGTCTCGGTAGTGGTCTGCGAATCAACAGAAGCTGGCATCAGGGGCTGTGAAAGCACCTCACTGGAGACCAGAGAACTGACGACTAGCTTAACGGAAGCGTCACTGGTAGGTTTGGACCTGTGCAGTCTGTCTCTGTCTTTATCTTTACGTTTTTTCGGAAGATATCTGCTGTCGGATGGCTTACTGAGGCCATATCGGAATTCGAGGACTGTAAGCGAAAATATCTGGCTACAATAAGGGCCAGATGACGGATAGTTCTGGCATTGAACAAAGCACAGAAGAGATGAGGGACATCGTGGTCTGGGCCTAAACAAGTGACGCAGTAAGAGTGGAAGTCTCGGTGTTGTATTTGTTTTCCACAGGCGAGACAATTATTAACTTTTTTTGACATCGGTTAGTGCAAGAAAAAAAGGATTCCCAATGGGGTACTTAGCTTTAGAAGACTTCAGCTTCAATTTGGTAGACGAAAACTCAGGTAGCGGCCAACTGGCACTTGTGAGAACTGCTTCTGCTTCGGGCTCCACCGCAAGAAAGACTGAGGTAATGGCATTGGCTGCCTTACTTTATACTACTGATGACCGGACGTCAGTCCTCAAGTGGCCACAACCGATGCTGAAATACTAAGTCTCTGGTATTCGGGCCGGCCGAGGGTCTACCCTGGCAGGGATAATCCAAATGTGATGATTGCAACAGTGAAACACGAAGAACATCAAGGCTTTTCTAGGCAAGATGAAGCACTATGACTGCCCATTGGACCCAGTCAGATGAAATACTGCAAAACATGGATAAAGGTATGTTGACTGGAGCAATCTTTATTTACCTCGAAAAGCTTTTGGCCTTTTTAGTCACCCCACTCTGATTAGCCACTCGTCAAAATTTGCACCATGGTTCCAAAATTATTTATTTGATTGACAGTTACATACAAAAATGTGGTACACAACCACTACAAAGGCTTTGTTATCCAAAGGTGTATCACAAGGTAAGATATTGTTCGAGTTTCTATTCGACATTTTCATTAACGCACTTCCTTATTATCTGCTACATTTATATATGCTGATGACATGGTTCCTTTCAACACCATTTACTCACTTCCCACTCTGCAGCACAATGTTCAAATTAGTGACTTCTCACTAACAGACTGGACAAATGTGAAAAGACTACTGTTAAAAAGAAGTTATGTACTCACCATAACGTTCCATCTAAGTAGTTCTACTTCATTTGTCTTCAACCTGTGGGATTACCGGATCCGAGCCGGCAATCTTACTAGCATCTGCTCTGAGCTCCAAGCTCCTCCTCTTACCCATAATACACTTCCACTACCTTCCAACCCCCAGATCGAGTTTGCTGATTCTTATACTGATAACCAGACCTGAAAAAATACTTGTGACCTATAACTGCAGCCCACAAGCTGTCCATATGACAAGGTCCAGCGAAGGAGGGAGTGATGGTTGAAGACAAATGAAGTAGAACTACTCAGATGGAACGTTATGGTGAGTACATACCTTCTTTGTCTGAAGTAGTTTACTTCACTTGGTCTTCAACCTATGGGACAGAGTCCCCAGCTACTAAACCCCTGGGTGGCCATCATGGAAGGATATTTCAGGGCACCGCGGAACCAAAGGATGCTCTCCTTCTGGAAGTCAAATCCAATTTGCAACGAGAAATAAATGTATGAGATGAGGACCAAGTAGCTGCAGAACAAATATCATCCAAACAGACTCTAGACCAAAAGGTCGCAGACGTAGCCATGGACCTAGTGGAATGAGCTTTCACCTGACCTGGAGGAGACATGCCTCTGTTCTTATAGACCTGAAGGATGAATGAAGAAATCCACCTAGCAATAGTGACCTTGGAGATAGGTTTACCCAAAAAGGGTTTATAGAAAGATACAAACAATTAATCGGATTTACTGAAATTTTTTGTCCTATGTAAATAGAATCATAACTGTCTACGAACATCCAGCAGGTGGAGTTTGTATTCCATCTTGTTAGCAAAATTAGAAAAGAAAACTGGTAAATTGATGGCTTGATTGTCAATAACTGGTGACACCACCTTGGGAAGAAAGGATAGATTGGTCCAAAGGGAAACCCTATCTTTGTGGAAAATCATACAAGGAACTTTGACAGACAAGGCCTGGAGTTCTGAAACTCTTTTTGCAGAGGTAAAAGCCACCAGAAATGCTGTTTTCCAAGATAAGAATTTTAGATCTGTAGCTGCAGCGGGTTCAAAAGGTGGAGCAACCAGAGCTTGAAGAACCACAGTAAGGTCCCATGGAGGAACAGGATCCTTGACCAGGTGGCATAACAGAAAAGTCCCTTTGATAAAGGCTTTACACAGTCTGGAGGAGGCTAGAGAGGCAGACGTCTCACCCACATGAAAATGAGAAATAGCAGCCAATTGAACCTTGACAGTAGAATAACTAGCTCAGTGTTGAAAAATATCAACTAGAAAATCAAGAATGGCAGAAATAGGAGCCGTGAAGGGTTCTAAACTCCTTTGAGAGGCCCAAAAAGAAAAATGTTTCCATTTACTGCAATAAACCTTCCTGGTAGAAGACTTAAGCGCAGCCACCAAAATAGATCTAACTGAGGAGGATAATCCAGGAGTCCTAGCAATAATGGGAACTGAAGCAGCTAAGCTGTGAGCTTCAAACTATCCAGGTTCAGATGAGGAACCTCTGATGGGTGTGAAATCAGATCCTGAATGGGATCCAAGGCGGAGCCAAAAGGTGAGACCAAAGGAAGGGAAACCATACCTGGCGAGGGCAAAATGGGGCAATGAGGAAAACTTTGCTCCCCAGTCGATGAGCTTTCTGTAGAAACCTCAGAATAAGAAGTACTGGAGGGTAAGCATACAGAAGACCGGGAGGCCAAGCATGGACTACAGCATTTCTGGGGGACTCCCCCAGCAGGGGATTCAAAGAGAAAAACTCGCTGCACTTCGCACTGGAAGGAGATGCGAAGAGATCGCAGCAAGGATGACCCTACTCGAGGAAGATCTGCTCCACTACTGAAAGATTCAGAGACCACTCATAAGGCATCAGAATAGTCCGACTTAACCTTTCCACTAGAATGTTGGACCGTCCCGGAATGTGTGTTGCAATAAGAAAGCGACTGGTGGAGATCACCCATTCCCATACTCTCATGGCCTCGAAACAAAGGGGGTAAGACCTCGTCTCTCCCTGTTTGTTGATATACCAGACCACTGACATGTTGTCTGACTGAATTACAATGGTTCCCAGAGGAAGAAAGGCATGAAGGGCCTGCAACGCTAAAAGGACCGTCCTCGTCTCTAGAACTTTTATGTGCAAGCTGGTCTCTACAGGGGACCACTGGCCTTGGACTGTCCTGACCGAACTATGCCCCCCCAGCCGAGTTGGAAGGTGTCCGTGGTCACTGTGGCTTGGCCAGGGACTGGAACAAAGAGTCGCCCCTCCAAAATGTCCGGCGAACACATCTACCATATGAGGGATGACCGACAGACTTGACTGAGTTGTATTGGGTTTGACAATGGAAGTTCCAACAGGGACCATTTTACAGCTAGTGTCCACTGTAGAATTCTCATATGTAACTGGGCACACGGGAGAAGTGTTATGGTCGCCGCCATTGAACCTAGAGCCCTCAACAGTGATTCCGCTGTTGGAAGAAGAGAATGGTAGATTAGAGCGACATGCATCCTCAGGTTTTGTACTCTCTCCGAGGTCAGGAAGACTTTGCACTGAAATGTATCTATCCTTGCACCAATGTAGTCTATCACCTAGACAGGATCTAGGAGTGATTTGGATGCACTGATTGTGATCCCCAAATGCAGGGCTAGGATTAAGAAATGATCCCTGGTTTGAGAGAGTAGACGACTGGTGGGAGCAGTGAGGAGCCAATCGTCTAGGTATGGATAGACCTAAATCCCCTGAAGCCTCAGGTGAGCCGCTACCACCACCATCACTTTGGTGAATACCCTGGGGGCTGTGGTGAGACCAAAAGGTAGGGCTCGAAACTGGTAATGATTGACTCCTAGCCGGAAGCGGAGGAACCTACTGGAGCTTCTGTGCATTTTTATGGGGTAGTAAGCATCCTGGAGGTCTAACGAGCACATCCAGTCACTCTTTTGCAGGTACAGCATGATGGACTGTAGTGTGACCATCCAGAACTTCTCTTTGGCAACTGACAGGTTCAGGGTAGATAGGTCCAGAATGGGCCTTAAGTCCCCCATTTTCTTTGGCACCAAAAGGAACCTGGAGTAGAAGCCTGATCCGGATTGATCTGGGGAGACGGTTTTGATGGCTCGTTTTTCTAGCAGCTTGGAAATTTCCATTGCTGCTGCCTCCCTTTGCGTGGGTGGTACTTCTGGGAAGTGTTTGGGAGAACCCACAAAGGGGACAGAGTATCCTGGATATGATCTGAAGCACCCAGTGGTCTGATATACATACAGAAATGGCTGTTAACTCTAACCAACAATTTAGCACCACTTTTTGTATACTGCCAGCAGTATGTATTTCAATCTTCCTGCACCCCTTCTGTATCTATGAACACTGTTAATTTTACTTCAAATGAATGAGGACTATAAAATGATCCGATAACATTTAACATACTGATATGCAGGTAGAACTGTGGCATACTTTTCCTCAGGACTCTGCTTATAATGGGCTCAGACAACACAGTAAATCATATCAATCCAGGCTAAAGTAAATAATGAAACAACTAAAAATGTATTTATTTATTTTACATTTGTTAACCAGGATAGTCCATTGGACACGGGTCCATTTTCAGTGGAGGCCCTTTACAAACATCTGAAAACACACAAAACAGAGATACAGCGATATCACCAGGACTGTGTATATCCTGTTTGGTTGCAACTTTAAGCACACCTTTTGAAACAGCAGTGACGATGTGAGGTATTGCCAGCTATGCCAGGAGAAGTAGGGCAGTAGATGTGCAATACATGCTGGCACAGCTGGCTGGAATTTTGTAACTAATTATATGTCATTTGAATATCAAACTGATTTGTACAGATGCTCGTGTTGAAAAATGTATTTGTAAAGCTGCTTGTGTTAAAAATGTAACAACAGTGTGCCCTGCTGGGCAGATAAAGAAATATACAAGTATTATTGTTAACTGTTTAAATGTATACGTTTAAACAGAGGATACTGGAAGAGAAGAGATTAATCTCAAACTTTGAAAATAGTTTTAAATTAAACTACCTGGCTTAGGCCATATTGTATCTTACAGTTCTCAAAGCAGCCACTGAGAAAATGTCTGTACTAGGAAGTTTCCTGCATTGTCAATGGGATGAACTAATTGCTTATGACTTCCAGGAACTGCAGCAGGTGTGTGTGTGTGTGTGTGTGTGTGTGTGTGTGTGTGTGTGTGTGTGCGCGCATGTGTATTATTGACACATATGTGTAACATCCTGACAGCTTCTAGCCAAAAGAGAGAAACATGGGAACCAGATGTTATATGATATCATTCTGTAATTCATCATTAACAATGTTTAATGCTAGGTAAGAGTGAAGTCTCAGAGCAGTCTGTTTTTGTAATCTGACAAAGAAGGGTCGCTCACCTACTTTATCTTGCCTTGCTCTAGTAAGTAACCAGGCAGTAATTCTTTACAATAGTCAGGAAAATATAGTCAGATTAGTTAAGTATTGTTTTTCTGTAACTGTGTGAATCTGTCCACCTGTGTTGTTTTTAATATTTCCTGTGACTGAAACTCTGTTTTTTATAGTAAATAGATATTCCATATTGTCATGTTCTTTTATTATTTATTATTAAAAATATTTAAACTTTTCATTATGGCTGGTCCTTTAGAGAAAATTTTAACCTTTGAGAGTACTTGTATCTATTAGTGACACTGGCCCCTCCTGAAAGCCTGGCTGTTTGGTCAACATTACCATCTGTATTAATATTAATCTCACTCAGCATAATTGGGTACCCATGCAAGAGCCTTACAGTAGCTGGCACTGTAGTGTCTGGTGGTGGTGTAACTACCTTATAGTCTGGTCAGAAGGTGGAATAGCTAGTAAATCTGTGCTAGTCTTTCAAAGGTGTGTGTGTGTGTGTGTGTGTGTGTGTGTGAAAATCAAATCTCAAAGAGTGTGTGTCAGCTGCTTAGAGCAGGGACACGAAGCACTGGTTCCACAGAGAGGGTGCTGTAGGACTTGGCTTGGACACTCGGCTGAGGACTCAACCCTACACCTGTGCCAGTGGAGAGTCTTACTAGGGATGTGGAGTTAAAGAGATAACCCAGCCGCCGGACTGTGTTCTCTGTGTGCTCTTAAGGGAAAGTATGCGTGATCCAGAGGGCTGCATCTGGAAATACTGGGTATATCCATTTTTGTTTTACGTGAACGTCCCTCTCCAGTGCCCTTGGTGAGGATTCAGGCTCCTTAATTACTGGCCCAGAGCAGGGACGCCATAACAGCAGAAAAACACACATATGGACCACAGGCTCCAAAACATCAAGGATGAATCAACATTTTTAAATTAAGTAATATGTCTTGCATTTCAAATTAAATGGCAAAGTAAGGAATCCTTTGTCAGACAACCCCAGTACCAGCATGGTTTGCTTACCCTATTAAGTGGTTGAGCTCCTATTTATACATCAGCAAGGTCAAGTCTGAAGAGAGAGCAAGGCAATTTGTTTAATGTCCCTTTGAGGTGGTCTGCTGCATCAGAGACCTATAGCATTCATGCCAAATATACAACTCTCATCAACCAAGGTTTAACAGGAGGTTCCCTACTGTTTGCTGAGGCATCAGACTGACTGAATGGATTGACAAGTCAGTGGTACAGGGCCATCCATATGGTTTTAACTGTAGCAGGTCTACACTAAGATTTTACTAGAATGAAATTCTTCTATCCTTTCTTTACTTAATTACTGTCGTTGATTATGTTTCTCTGCAGGCAGGGATCAACTATTTTCATTTAGCTTTTAGGATGATGCAATGATAGCCCATACCAAGAAACATGTCTACTATCAGTGACAGAATCCTCCTATATCTTTCTTTATTTAGTTATTATTGTTAACTCTGCTTCTCTGTAGGTATTAACCAAGTATATCTTAGCATTATGGTGGACTAAAAGGATTTCTGTTTAGCTCTCCAGATGCAGCAGTGGTAACCCAGCCTAGAAAAAGGTGTGTTGTCTACTGTCAATGTCTGATGTGCTTACTTGTTTCTGCATAATAAACTGTTTATATAGTGCTAATGGCTTGAAGACCAAGACAAGGCCTTGGAAACCAAAAACTGACACAGAGAGCACCAGTATAGTATGATTGCATCAATCACACCCACTGGAAAATTCTAATATTGACATTCACTAGCCAGACCACAGCAGAAGACAATAAGATGAATTCTAAGAGTTAAAGATCATGGCTTGCTGTCACATTTAACTGGTTTGCCATCTCCAACCCAGGAAATAATATCATGCTGAATGGCTCAGCTGAGGAAAGTGTTTTGCTATGAAGTGTCTAAGATGCAACCAATGAACTCGGGAACTTCATAAATAAGCTCAGATTTTACTGTAATCTTTTTGCCATCTCTCAGCTGGTCACTGACTGCTACTGGAGTCTTTCCTCATCCACTGTATCTACAGGCACTCTTGCTTCACTCCCAGACTTAGTCCAACCCATTAATTGGGCAGGTGAGGTACACTCCTGATAAAGTGCCACACTGCTGCCGAGGGAAATATATATATATATATATATATATATATATATATATAAATATTTTTTTTTTTTACTTTAAGTCCTAACTTTCCCAACCTTCTGGGCACACTCAGATGTGTCCAGTGGTTGGATGTGCAATGAGGATATGCTGGCTTTCCATCCTGCTTCCACGGTGACTTAGCCAATGTCCCCCACCTATTCCCACTTAGGACACTTTTTCTTCATTAGTGTGTCACTGAAAGTGGTGCTTCCTGCCTCTTTTAGACTTAAATTTAGTATAAGCTACAGTAGAAGGAACATTTGGGACCAGGAGAAGAGTCATTAGATTCAAATTCAGTGGTTGATGACAGCTTCATGGTGGAATCATTCTTTTTCAAAACAAACTTAGTTTGATCTTGCCTCCCAGTCCTTTTCTGTTAGAGGCATACAAGTTGCTAGCATAATTCCCAAATTTAAGCTCATGAAAATGGATTTTTTATCACAGTAAACCAGTGTCATTGCCCATCCGCATAAAAGCTATACACTCATATAGAATAGAAATTAAGACAAAGGAAAATATTCAACTACATTTAAATCAGTCTATTTCAAGTCAGGAAGATGAGCCAGCACATGTTCCTGACATATAACACTGTCCAATAAGTTTAAACCCAAATGAAGACCATCTAGCTAAGAAAACATTACTCCACTTACTTAGAGCTTATATGAAATATTATTTAAACTTTACATCAATGAGGCCAGTACTATTTGTATGCGTTTTGCTAACCTGGAGAAAACATATGACCAAATATCCAGAACTGTTTTCTGGATGTCAACAGTAGGGGGCTCCAGGGCCAATGCTTCATGACTTTCTTTCTATGGATGAAGAGAAACACAGTTGTGGCAGCATTCTCAGCTTTAAACTCAATACATTCAGGGTGATTGTGGAACTCTTGACAAGGCTGTGGGTCTCCTTTCTCCTTAGAAACTTTCAGGGAAAGTATTATCAAGGTACAGCTAAGGTCTGAAAAAATAATCAGATGGGGGATGTGAGGGTTTCAACTTTGCTGTTTGCAAATGATAATGGGCTCAAGTGGGTGCACCCTCCAAAATACACAAGAGTTCACTGTTGAGTGTGAAGTGAATAGGGGGGAAATCAACATCTCTAAATTACATGTCATGGTTCTTTCCTGGAAAACAGTACAATGCAGGTGACTTGTACACGGCTATTGCAGGTTAAAGAGTTTTAAGTTTCTTGAGTTTAAGTTCATGAATAAAGGTAGAAGTGATTGGGAGACCTGACAGCAAGATGAATGGTGTAAATAATGAAAGGTGTTTTGAGTGAAACAAAGCTCTTTAATTTGCCAGTGAATGTGTTCTGATGGTCACCTATGGCCATGACTTTGGGTACAGAGTAAAAGGATGATACTGCAAATATAACTGGCAGAAATGAGATTCCTTCTTGGGAAGACAGCCTTTTTCTCTCTGACAGAGTGAGGAGCTCAGCAATTTGTGGGGAAATACAATTTTGTAGTTGACTTTTCATAACTGCAGATGTTCAAATAGATAACCATTGCAGTAATCCGTATGTAGGAGATATATGCTAACAAGGATACCTTAAGTCTGAACAGTCTACAAAGCTTCAAGCACCTTCTTCACATTCCATACATCTGCCCTTTGTACAAGCAGACATACCATTACAACACAGATGTACACACATGCCAAAAGACAAACATTTTTGCCCAAAACAGGAAGGCTGAAACTTACTGCTCTGTGTAAAGTCTTGTCAAACAGAAAAGGAGGAAGATACCCCTCTCTGGCCAGGGGTAAATTATTCAGGGGGGGGGGGCGGAGGGAAATAATTAGCAATGCAACAGTGATTTATCTAAACACTTATCGTTATGGCAAGTTAACTACACAACTGTACTATGTTCTTCACTAGTTTACTGTTGAGTAATGCTTACATATGGAACAACTGTCAAAGATCAAAAAGAGTAGGTGGATGAAGTAGAACTGGAGTCCAGAATTCCCTGAAAAATGGCTCTAGTGAAACCACCTCCGGAAACAATATACAGTCTGTATTATATGGGAGAAGTGTGAACTAAAAACCAAGTAGTTGGCTCAAAAAAGGATATGGAGTCCATGCCCTTCCAAAAAGTCCTAAATGTGACAACCATTCTGCTAAAATGGGCATTGATAATACTGGAAGGATTGGTCCATGGTTAGAACAGCAAAACTGAATGGAAAAGGAAATCCAACTAGATGTTGTCTGTTTAGATATTGGCTGTCCCCTCTTCTTGCCATCATAAGATATTTAAGTTGATTAGATTTTCTAAACTATTCAGTTTTGTCCAGGTAATATTTCAATTATCTGAATCCTGAGCAATGAAGGATCTTCTCTCCCATGTTTTGTGGATTAGGAAAGGCAGGGAACTGGACCATTTGGGTAAGAGAAAATTCAGAGGCTTCTTTAGGCATAAAAGACTCACCCTGTCCTAAAAAGTTGGAATAGACCTAAGAGCCAATAGTTCAGAAAGCAGTCTAGCAGAAGTTTCCCATGAGGCATTCGTCCAGATTAGAAATCTCAGAGAAGGCTGCAGATTCAAACAAAGCTGAATTAATATTTCCAACAAAAATTTCAATCCCAAAAAGGAACCACATTCTTTGTAGGCAGTCTGATATGGAAAACCCCTTTAAGAGCTGTTTAACTTGAAAGAATGAAGGCAAGGGAAGACCCACTGGCAAACAGGCAGAAATTCTTACCTTTACTGAAGAATAAATGAGGTCAGAATTGAGCAATTCACACAGGCACTGGATAAACACAGGTACCCATGCCTGAGAAAAATCCTGCTCTCTATCTTGGTACCAAAAATATATTTTTTTCCTATTTAGATAAACAAGATTTCCTAATATGAGGTTTTCTTGCTTTACTCCTCCAACACCTACTGCATGTCCTCGGTAAAATGGTGCCTACAAAGGATCAAAAACATATAATCCACACAGTTACATTCAGATGAATAAGGGATCCCTGCAATGTGAGATCACGTACACTATATATGGAAGTTTATGGTAACTGCCCTCGACTAGCTGCATGAAAAGGGAGAACCAATGCTGACTGGGTCAAAATGGAGTTAGCAATAGCATCTTTGGAAAGTCCTTCCTGATCTTTTGAAGGATCTCAGAATGAATGGAAATGGGAGGTACAGTTGTGTACACTTACCATAAATGTAGATGTTCGAGTGTATTCACTGTTGCAGTCATTACATTTGGGTAATCTGCTGGCAGGTTGCCCTCATTCGGCCTGAATAACATAGTCTTGGGTCCCGCGTTGGTTGCGGTCTCCTCTTCCATGACGTCAGGTCGTCAGGGGTATAAAACATGCAGCCGATGCCATTTTAATCAGTTTTTCTTGCCCCAGATGTCAGGTGCCCCCCAAATGGGGAGCAAAAAAATATATATAAACTGTAAATAATAAATGCATCTTAGAAACACGAAATTTACCTTCAACTAAAAGCAAATACACCACAAAGCCTTTTGAGTATAGTGAAGGAACGAAAAGGTATAGAAAGGCGGCTGGTGGGTGGGTAACCCGGACTGCAACAGTGAATACACTCGAACATCTACATTTATGGTAAGTGTACACAACTGTACTATGTTCTTTGTGTTTCACTGTTACAGTCATTACATTTGGGTAGAATCCCAAAGCTATGGATGGGAGGATGGAACTAAACAGCATTAGGAGCTATAAGGCCCTGCAGGACTGCAGTGGCAAAGTCTGCCCTGGATTTAGAGAAGAGAGGTAAATGATAATGCTTTGTGAACGTATGAACTGAGCTCCAAGTAGCAGCTTCTAGAATGTCCCTCTGAGAAAAGCTGCTGAAGTAGAGGCAGCCCTGGTGGAATGGGATCTGATTCCCTTGGGCACAGGTTTACCTTGGTGCAAGGAGCAGAAATTAATGCAATGGCTTATCCACTTAGAAATAGTCTGCTTTGATACAGCCTTCTCCTCTGATCCTGCAGCAAATGCTACCAGTAGTTGCTCAGACTTTCTTAGAGATTTTGTCCTGTTTAAGTAGAATCTTAGTTGTCTGTGTACATCCAATGAATGCAGAATCCGCTCCCCCTTGTTCGGCGGATTTGGGAAAAAAGTTGGCAGGTGAATGGTCTTGTTAAGAGCCAAACTGGATACCAACTTAGGCATAAAAGAAGGATTGGTCTTGAAGGCCACCCTGTCCAGGTAAAAAATAATAAAAGGCTCCACTGACATGAGAGCCTGTAGTTCTGAAACCCTTCTAGCTGAAGTGACTGCCAAAAGAAAAGCTGTCTTCCAAGAAATAAATTTTATATCCGCAGAAGTTGCTGGTTCAAAAGGAGGCAGGGTGAGTTTTTCCAGCACAAAACTGAGGTGCCATGCAAAAGTTGGCACTCTCCTGGGAGGCCTTAAATTTTTGGACCCTCTGAGATACTGTTTTAGCAGTGGATGAAAAAAGAAGGGAGGGCTCTGTGTTGTAATGAGCCAAGATGGCAGAGGCATGGATTTTTATTGAAGAAAAAGACAGGCCATTGTCAAGCATCTCAGTTAAGTATTGTAAAATCTGAGGAATATTGGGCTTTGCTGTGTCTATTCCTTGTGCTTGGTTCTAAGCACAGAATCTCTTCCATTTATCACCATAAGATTTTCTAGTACTAGACCTTCTGGCTTCCAAAATGACATCCATCACAGGTTTATTGAGAGATGTGGTTAGCCATGCTACAAGACTCAGAGTTTGGAGCTGAGTGTGCAGAATTTGATAGTTCTGCTGAGACAATAGATGAGGTGTTTGAGGCAAGTACCATGGAGGAAGGTGTGACATATTCCTTAGAAGCGGGTACCAGTGTTGGCGAGGCCAGTCCGGAACAATTAGAATCATTTTTGGTTTTTCCTGTCTGACTTTTAGTAAGACCTTGAAGAGTACAGGCAGAGGGGGAAAGGCATAGACTGATAGTTTTTTCCAGCTGAAGGATAGAGCATCCACTTTCCATGCTTTTTTGTGATGAGTTCTTGTTTAGAATTTGTCCAACTGATAGTTTTGGGGAGAGGCAAATAGATCTATGTCTGGGCTTCCCCATTTCTGTGTTAACATGCTGAAGATTTGTGGATCCAGTTTCCATTTGTGCGGGTCCATAAGATTTCTGCTTAGGTCATCTGCCAGAGTATTTTGCTTTCCTGGCAGGAATTGAGTTTGAAGATGTATTTGGTAAGTCAAGGCTGTGTTCCACAAGGCCATGGCTAGTCTGCAAAGGGGGTAGGAATGGGTACCCCCCTGCTTGTTTATGTACCACATAATTGTGGTGTTGTCCGTCTTTATCAGTAGTTGTCCTGGATGAAGCAAGTCCTTGAAGGCTGTCAGAGCATTCTGAACAGCTTTCTGGTTGATATGTAGATGCTTTTGGTTTGGGCTCCATTTGCCCTGAATGCATTTCCCTGCCAGGTGGGCCCCCCAAGCATAGTCTGATGCATCTGTAGTTAGGGTTTGGGTGGTAGGGGGTAGAGTGAATGACAGTCCCTTGTTTTGGTGACATGTCTCTGCCCACCAAAGAAACTCCTGTTGTAGGCAGGGAATGAGAGGAATCATTGATTCCAGGCTGTGACAATGCTGACTCTATAAACTTTTTAGGTACCACTGAAGTTTCCTCATATGCAATCTCGCATATGGAATTAGTAGAATGCAGGATGCCATGAACCCCAAAGCCTGCAGAACTTGTCTTGCAGATAACTGGGTTTTTGTTGCCATTTGTTTGAAGTATGCTGTCAATTGCATTTGTTTGTCTGGCGTGAGGTAAGCCATATGGGCAGTTGTATTCAAGCTTGCACTCAGAAATGTAATTATTTGAGAGGGTACCAGTTGCGACTTCTTTTCGTTTATGGTGTAGCCTAGGCATGCAAGAAGTCTTTTTACAAATGCCAGATGTTGAAGAAGTGTGTCCTTGTCCTCTGCCTGAATGAGACAATCGTCCAGATAAGGATAAATTTGAATGTTTCTTTGCAGAATGTAATTACTGGTGCCGGGCACTTTGTAAAGACCCTGGGTGCAGAAGATAAGACAAAGGGCAGTGCAGAGAATTGGTAATGCAAAAAAAAATCCTGCCTTGAAGCGGAGGTATCTTCTGCAAGATTCCCTTATTGGGATATGCAGGTATGCCTCTTTTAAGTCTAGAGTTACTAACCAAAAGCAAAAAAAGAAACAGTGGAAGCTGCAGTAGCTTTGAATCAAAAAATGCATTTTTAAGCATTTGTTTAGCTATGTACAAAATATAGTTACAGCACATTTTAAAATGTTTGCATACTATTGTTATAGGATCTAAAAAAAGCCCAGGGTCCATCTAGTGGCTGCTGTCTAATATAAATAATATAAGGAAAAGATTTTATACTGTGCGTTTAAATATTCAAAATCTCAGCACTGTTTTTATTGAATAATTGATGGTAGCTAATTGTTTAGCTTTTATTTAAATGAATGAGAAGTGTTTGTTTAATGTATTCTAGTCTGAGGAAGGTGGGGAAAACTTCCCTACCGAAAGCGCTAACTATTAAATAAACAATCCGTGCTCTGCCTTTTTGATTCAAAGCTACTGCAGCTTCCACCGTTTCATTTTTTGCGTTTGGTCGTTGTTATATTTCTCTTTTTAGAGTTACTAACCAGGCATTCTTGACTAGCATAGGCAGTAGCTGTTGTAAAGTCAGCATTTTGAATTTTGGAATGTCCAGGAATGTGTTCAGAATCGATAAGTCCAGTATTGGACGCCATGATTTGTCTTTTCTGGGTACCAGGAAAAGTCTTGAATAAAATCATTGTCCTTTTTCCTTTTCTGGCACCGGCTGAATAGCCCCCATATCCATGAGGAACATGACTTGTTTCTGGGCCTCTGCCCACTGGTTTTGTGGCAGATCTGGCCATCCGTTGGCAAAGTATGGAAATGAAATCTGTACCCCTGGGATACTATGTTTAATACCCACTTGTCCTGGGTAATTAACTGCCAAATTTGAGCATGAAGTGCTAGTTTTCCCCCCAAGGGGGCTGCCAAAAGATAAGTGCTTGGAGATGGTAGAGGAAAGTCACTGAGACTGCTTACTGCAGGGTTGTGCTTGTTACCTCCAGATTTGAAGGTGGAGGCACCCCACTGCTTTGACCTGTAAGATCCCTGTGACTGATATCTGGAGCCTTTTGAGCGCCTGGGTTTGCCCTGAGTGGCTCTGTTGGACACAGGAAAGGACCTCTTCTTAGTAGGCCAGTGCCTACTGAACCTGGGTGGCTGCACTTACAAGAAATCTTTTACAGTTTGCATAGATTTAGCTTTGTCCTCCATTTTCTTTAAAACCTCTTCTGCCTTATTACCAAACAGACTATCATGCTGTAAAGGGGCATCCAACAATTTAGCTTTAACATGATCAGTCAGATTTTGCTCCTTGAGCCAGGCATGCCTTCTTATCACAGATCCAGCTACGGCAGCCCTGCAAGAGGCCTCCAAGGAATCAAAACCACATTGCAAAGTATGCTTTCCAACCTGTTCTGCTGAATGCAATAAATCCCGTAACTCTTTATTTTCCACACAATCAGAAATCAACATCATTTTCTGTTTCAGTAAGCCCATAACATGCTGTTGATATTTAAGCATATAAAACTGGCAGTTTAAAGCCCTGATTGCCAAGGTTGTAGATGTATAAACCTTCTTACCCCATCTATCCAGCGCCCTGGAATCTCTATCAGAAGGGGTAGGATTTTTTAGCTGTAGAAGCCTTAACACCCTTGGGATCCTGAGAAATAGTCTCAGGATCAGCAGCAGGATTTTTGAAAAGAAATTTGTGGGAGTCAGGAACCCTGTAATATCTGTCTGGCTAACTAGGAGCCGGAGGCAGGGAATCAGGAGCCATGCTTGATTCCGAGAACACATCATCAACAATGCCTAATACAGGAGGTATAGCCAAAGGCCTATGCTGAGGAAGGAGAAGGAAACCCTAAGCCTCTTTTTTGATTCAGAGAAGTCCAGACTCTCCCAGTGAAAATTTTCCCTTAAAGTATGCGAAGTCTCCCCCAAAAGAGTAATCCTCAGGAGGAGATGCAGATGGGATGGATTCCTCTACATCAGAATCCTCATAAGGTGGAACAGAAAATTCCCGATCAGAAAAGGAATCAGAAGAAATGGAAACCTGATCTGAAGATTCATAATCAGTGCCTTGTCTAGGCCTCTTAGCAAAGGGGGGGGGGGGGGGTTGGGAACCCCTGATCAAGGTAATTAAATCCTCAGCCATTTTGATAATTTGTTTCTTAGCCATAGGGGCCTGAGCACGTGGCTCATGCGTCATTTGTATAGACAAAGAAGTTGTTTTTGACCTTGTTTTTGTTGATGGCATCTGTTTAATATAAAAATGTTGAGGCCTGAAAACACCCTCAGAAGCTGGTGCCTGCACAGCAGCTCTGGACCCATCCAAGGGAGAGACATCCGCGGGTTCAATATTTTGCGAATCTCGCAGTATACCGGACTCCGAATGGGTCTCAGTAGAGGCCTGCAACTCAAAAGTAGTGGGTATCAGGGGCTGCGAAAGCGCCTCACTTGAGTACTGGCGAACCGGCGACTGGCTTAGGAGAAGATTCGTCGCCAGTTTTGGACCTCGACGGTCTGTTTCTGTCTTTTTCCTTGCATTTTTTTGTGAACTCCGGCAGTCGGACTGCTAACAGACGACATTTCAGGGTAGTTAAATCTTGAACCAAAATATTTTGAGGCAAAAATATACTGACGCTTAATAGTGCGTTGGTTAACTTTAGCACAAAACTGACAGCAAGGCACGTTGTGATCAGGGCCTAGACAAGGAATACAGTACAAATGAAAATCCTTATAAGGTATTTGCTTCCCACAAGTAATGCAATTAACTTTTACTGACATCAGTAAGGAGCAAGAAAAAGTTTCCCCAATGGGGTACTTAGCTTTAGTTTAAAGACTTCGGTTCTGAAACTTGAAAATGAAAATTTCAGGAGTCGGCAAATGGCACTTGCGAACTGCTTCTGCTTCGGGCACCACGCAGGAAGAAAGACTGATTAAAATGGTGTCGGCTGCATGTTTTATACCCCTGACAACCTGACGTCATGGAAGAGGAGACAGCAACCAACGAAGGACCCAAGACTTTGTTGTTCAGGCCGACTGAGGGCAACCTGCCAGCAGATTACCCAAATGTAATGACTGGAACAGTGAAACACGAAGAACATCATAAACATTCTGCTTCCAGAAGACTAAACAGGCACTTGCCTTTCGGTCCTTTTTGCAATGTCTCATGGAACAGAACTGTTTAAGCTGTCTCTGTTTAGAATGGAGAAAGATAAATCTATCTGGGGAATTCTCCACTAGTGAACTATCTGCAGGAAGACCTCCCAGTACAGTATCAACTTCTGAGGGACTACAATCACAACACTGTTTAAAACCAGTCATCCCTTTACTTTTTGAGCCATGTTGACTAGCAAAAAATATCAGCTCACAGAAACACACACACACACACACACACACACACACACACACACACACACACACACACACACACACACACACACTGGAAAGAAGCAAGAAAGAGTGGGGAAAAAGCTATCAACAATGGTAAGCTAGAACTACCAAGAGATAGGGCATAAAGGGTTAGAGCTACCAATGATGGTAGAACAGATACCACAAGGTAAAAAGGTAAACAGCACACTCACTCACAAAATAAAAATAGAAACATATGACTACAAATGTGTTTCTTAACAGAGAAAAACTACCATCAATGGTAGGGAAGAACAATGAAGTGTAAAGGGAGAGGGATAGCAAAAGCAAACAAAGTGAAAATGTTAACTGGGTAGGTAGAAAAGATTTAACTAAGTTTCGAATAAAAAAAAATGAAAATACACTTAGTTCAAGAGACAGTTTGGCAGTAGAAGAGCAGCAAATGAGATCTGAGGTAATCTAGAGAGGGGCATTCTGGGAAGGGACTTAGCTCGAGAGTTTTCTCGCGAGCTGTTATAACGGTCGTGCCAGTTCAGACAGTCGGAACAGAGTCCCATACATCAAGGATAAATGAAGATGGTCTAGTCCAGATACAGATTTGCTGTATCCAAGACTGTATGTAAGCTTCTGAGCTCCCAAGCCTTTCTGTATTGAAGGGAACCCTTCTAGCTTATCAGTGGGAGTGGTAAGCACTAGGTAGCCTTATCTACCACAAGTGGAGTGGTTTCTAGCCCAGAAATTGTAGTTTATTGGCTGTTTGGGCAGTTTTTCCATCTCTCGTAACTTTCTGGTTTAAAAGCCTGCGTTTATGCTCGTTTCCTACCTTTCCTGTAACTAGTCTAGTTCAGCTACAGACTTGCTGTATTCAGGACTAAGTGTAAGCTTCTGAGCGGTGCCAAAGTCTGTTCTTCAATTTTTCCCTTGGATCTACTAGTTCTCTTCTCTCCTGCACATTTACTAGCTTATTAGTCTAGCACTTTACCGGACTTCTTGTAGCAATTATTGTAGCACACAAAAGTGCTACCAGCACTAAATGTTCTACAAGGAAACAGATCCAGTACTTAGTATTAATGCCCACCCCTCCAGGCATGTCTAAAGGTCAGTTCCCTGTGCTTTCTCCTGTTAACCTGGTGAACTTGGGCATCCTGAGGCAATGTAGCAACTGCTTCATGTACACAGGAAACCCTCTAATCTTACCTCGCAGCACTCAGACTTGTGAGAGATGCACTTGTATAACCAAACCGGAAGCCACGCACTTTCTAGCCAAGACTGGAATAACTGGTTAAGAGGAGAAGGTCAACACTTGCACCACACCATATGGAAGACATAGCCCTCCAGAACACACACCAGCACTGCCTTCACATAAAAACAGAAACCACATACCCACCTTCGTGAAGGCTCTCAATAAAAATCTACCTAAACAGCAGAAACCTCCAAGACTGAAACGCACTCGACCACCACAACACAACACTAATCACGAGACACATAACTCTATTAAACATTGTGCCACTCAACCAAAGCCTCTAAGGCAAAACAGCATGCCCAACACACTAGTCATAGTTGACTCGATAGTGAGGCACACTGATGTCCCACTCACTAGGTTGAATAAGGAGAAAGTAACAGTCAGTTGCCTGTCAGGTCCCAGGATCCGCCACATAACGCATGCACTCAGGTCCCTCAACAACAGACAGAAATATAACTAAGTCATTGTAAATATGGGTGTGAATGACTTGAGAAGTACCTCCCTGGACTACATGAAAAGAGACATGGAAGAGCTCTCAGATTATGTAGCCCAGGCGGGGTATGACCCTAGCCCTGAGCAGCATACTACCAGAATGACACCACAGTACAACCAGAAAATGATTTATTTCAACAACTGGCTAAGTTTCTGGTGTCATTCTAAGTGGATCCAGTATCTGTCTGCCTGGGATGACATGATTGACAGACCTTGATGCTTTGCCAGAGATGGCCTGCATCTGTCACCCTTGGGCTTCCGGATACTGGCCAAGGCTCTTGTCACCCCTACAGCGCCTTTTTTAGGTGGTTTTCCAAAGACCAAATTACCACTGTAACAGCTACAAACAAATGCAATCTGAGGGTCATGCTGCTCAATGCTAGAAGTCTAAATCTCAAAATGCACTCGCTCAAAGCACTCCTTAAAATGAAGAACATTAACATTTGTTCTGTAACAGAGACCTGGTTCAAGGCAGCAGAAAGCACTGCTACACTACCAGGCTAGAAGTCTTTCCACACCTATCGGCCCCAGAACTTGGACCGAAGCTCCAAAGGAGGTGGTGTTTCCATATTCATAAAGTATGCGCACACCTCCATACTGGTAGCCCAACATAACGCATCAGAGGTACTTCAGTTCCAGCTAACATTGGGTAAGACAGCGATTCAGGTCTTAGCCTGCTATAGGACCCCAACCATGTCCCAAGATTCACACTCCATGTTCCTAAGCAAACTAGAGAATATTAGGGTCCAACCTAACACATTCATACTAGGTGGCTTCAACTACCGCTCCATTAACTGGGAAAACTACTCATGTAACAATACACATGCCCGTTTCCTGGAGTTCATTAATTCCAATGCCCTAGACCATCTCTTTCTTACCTTCACTACAGGTAGCAACATCCTTGACCTGGTCATTACTAACATGGGCGACTGTTCTACACCAATAGTCATCTCCTCCCTGGTTAGATCCGACCACAAACTAATCACCTTGGAAATCCACATCCCTCCCACCCACCCCCCGCAAAGGTAACCACCATGAAAAACTTCTCCAAAGCTAACTTTGGGCTCCTAAAAACAGCAGTGGCTAACTTCACTGCATCCATGCAAATGGAGAATAGCTGCATGACCACCGAATCATACACCAATGCACTGTACGAACACGTACGCAAATGCATGGATCTTGCCATACCCAACAGAACCAAGATGCTCTCCTCCACAGAAAGGAAACCGATCTGGTGGTTCCCTGCCATAAACAAACTCTACAACAGAAGGAGTAAACTGATGCGGAATAAGATATGATGAAGTCCCAAGACTGGAAAAACTCCCTTATCAGCCTCAACAAAAAGTTGAGATCCCTCATCAAATCCTCTAAAGCTAGCTATGAATACAGAATTGCAGCAGATAGTAAAGACAACCACAAGGCCTTCTATAGTTATGTAAAGAATCTCCACGGCAATACCCAGACTTGCTCTGAGCTACTGCACAATGGTACCTCCTATACCAAGCCAACAGATATTGCCAGTATACTGGCCGACAGATTCAGTGCCAACTTTACCCCACTATCCTCCCCCAAAGTACCAATCACAATACCAGAAGATTGCCAGGCACCCAGTTTTCCTGCTGCACAGGTTAAAACAGCACTGTCCAAGGCCAAGAATACAACTTCTGTGGGACCTGACAATATCCCTGGCTGTGCTCTACATGAACTACAGAGTGAAGTGGCAGCTCACATGTGTGCCCTGTTCAATCACACCCTCACCTCAGGCTTTGTCCCTACTGAATGGCACACTGCTACAATCATCCCTCTCCACAAAGGAGGAGTGACTGCAGACCCTGGGAACTATTCCCCCGTTAGCCTGAAGAGTCTGATATGCAAAGCTATGGAATGCATAATCATGGACCTAATAAACAAGAATATAGGGAATCTCCAAACTCTGGATCCCACACAGTTTGGTTTTGTGAAGAGCAGATCATGCCTGCTCAACTTGGTTGGCTTCTTTGAGTCAGTCACCAGAGCTGTGGATGAAGGTAAGGTGGTTCATACAGCCTACCTTGATCTGGCCAAGGCCTTTGATACCATTCCCTATTCAGGAATCATAGAAAAACTCACTAATCTAGGCATCAACCCCTATATCATTAGGTAGGTTGCAAACTGGCTCACAGATAGAACCCACAGTGTGAAAGTAGTTGACTCCAAGTCAGACTGCTGACTAGTCAAGAGTGGAGTCCCACAAAGTTCAGTCCTGGGTCCACTCCTGTTTGGTATCTACTTCTCTGAAGTCCAGGCCAACAAGAAGGGATTCTAGCTGACAAAGTTCGTAGACGATTGCAAGTTGGAAGCTATTATTAACTCCCTAAGTGATGCTGACATCCTACAGAATGGCCTCACTGAGACCAATGACTGGTGTCAGAACCATGGCCTTAAGCTCAATGCCAAAAAATGTGTCATCATCCCCTTTGGGAAAAACCCGATTGCCATGAAATTACCAGATGGTTTGTACTCCACTGAACACAGAAGGCGTTATAAGAGATCTGGGAACACAGGTTGACAGCAACCTCTCTTTTGATCACCACATTGCCAATGTGGTCAGAAAGTCCTTCTATGTGGCACATCTCATTACTAAGGGTTTTGCATCCAGGAAGAAAAAGCTCATTGTCTCCCTCTACTCTTCCCTCATTAGGCCAGTCATGGAGTACAATGCCCCATTTGGCATGTACCTCACAAGACACCTGCAACAACTGGAGAGATAGCAAAAGTATTTATTTATTTTACATTTGTTAACCGGGGGTGTCTGACTGAGCCGAAAAGGCCCTTTTTTAGCAGAGACCTGGGGAGAAAAACACCACATAGAAAAATTACAGATACATTTATTTATTTAGACATGATCAGTATACACACAAATTACAAAAGTTATGTATTTACAGTGGTATGCAGCACATCAACAGTTACAGTGGAGAGAACAAACAAAATAATATTAATTTAAAAATAAAGGTAATCAATAGATTTGTGGTGTACAGCTGAAATTTGAAACATAGGTAGAATACATACACAGTACACAGGTACAGTACATACATTGAAGATTAGCCAGTGTTTGTGAGTAAGACTGAAAACTATTATCAAGTACTCTAGGTTTAGTATGTGTACCTTATCTGCATTCACTAGCCTGGGGAGCAATCATGGCACTGCCAAATTTGCTTGAGATGTTGCCTGATGAGGTCTTTAAAGGAGGCTTTGGATGATGTGTTTTGAATGCTAGTGGGGACAGAGTTCCATTTTTTAGCCATTGAACTACTATATAGTGCATCTCCAAAGCTATTGCAGCTGTTGGTGACTTCTAGTAGTAGTTTGCTTGATGATCTAAGAGGCCTTTTGGCTGAGTGATGATGTACTAGGTTTTTGAGGGCAGGACACTTATTGGGGCGGTAATACATCAAATGATACAGGCAGAGCTGATTGTAGGTTAGGAGGTTGGGCAGTTCAAGCCAGTGGAGCTGTCTCAGAGCAGTACAGTTCTATATGAGCAATTTGCAGCAAAGCGGGCAATTCTGTTATAGCAGCCTTCCATTTTGCTTAGTTCAGTTTTGTTGAGATAGTCAGAATGGGAGATGCATAGAGTAGGGTGGATAGAAGTTGGGGACGAGCAATGGCTGATCTTGTGTTGTTGGTAAGAAATGGTTTGATACGGTAGAGTGATCCCAGTTTGGCATGTACTTTTTTAATAGTTAAGTTGAGATGACTATCAAATTTTAGGTGAGAGTCTATGGTTATTCCCAATAGCTTAGCCTGTGACACTGGAGCGATTGGAGTAGCATTTGTGGAGTAGACCGTGAAATGACCCTTAGTGTTTTTGTTAGAACTGGTTACAATCATAAGTTGAGTTTTCTTTGGATTGAGGATAAGTTGGGCTTTGGTAAGGTAGTTTTCAAGATCAGAGAATGCTAGTTGAGTTGTTTGCAGGAGGGTGGGAATGTTTTGTAGCACAGATTAAGGTAGTGTCATCTGCATACTGAATGATAGATGTATGTTCTGTGGAGGTATGGAGGTCATTTGTGAAGATTGTGAATAGTAGTGGTCCTAAGATAGAACCCTGTGGGACTCCTACAATTATGGGCAGCTGAGGAGAGAGAGAATTTTCCCATTTCACAGCTTGCTTCCTGTCAGTTAAGTAGCTTTGGAACCAGGTAAGAGTGGAATTTGACAGGTGATATTGGTTTAGTCTATTTAGCAGGATTTGTTGTGAGACTGTGTCAAATGCTTTGGACATATCCAAAAAAAAAAAAGAATCGACACCTGCAGGCCTTCATTTTTGAGACGGTTTACTGTGTCTGTGAAGCAGAGGAGAGCTGTAGTGGTACTATGGGCAGATCTGAAACCATGCTGAGTAGGTGACAGGATGTTGCTGTCTAGGAGATATTTTAGCATCTGGGTATGGATGCATTTTTCTAGGATTTTGGCCAGGGGGGAGAGTAAAGCAATGGGTATGTAGTTATTAAGTTCAGTGGAGGTCCCACCTTTATGTATGGGTGTAACATAGGATATTTTCCAGAGTTTGGGCACATACAATTGATCTGTTTATGAGAGTGGAGATTGGGATAGCAATAGCATCTGCTGTGAGTTTCAAGAAATAGCTGGGAGTAGGTCGGCTGCTGTTGATGAGGATTTAGTTTGGAGAGCATGCTTTTGATTGAAGTGGTGGAAACTGTTTTAAGGGTAAAGCTTGTATTAGTGTTGTTTTGAGGGTAAAGCTTGTATTAGTATTACTTGTGTTGTGGGGGGGGGGCAGTGCAGAAATGTTTTGCTGAAATATGCTACAGCCTGGTCAAGTGGGAGGGTTTTTAGGGGGGGTCCAGTCACAGTTACAAAGTATTGAGGACCTCAGGACAGGATTTTTTTTGTGTTTCTAGTGGATATATTGTTAGTAGGTTTGCATATGCTGGTTCTCCTACGTATAAAGTATATTATGCTGTGGTCACTTAAGGTGTCTGGGGGACTGCCTGCGTGAGGATACAATGTGGGGTTGTTGGTTAGGACCCAGTCAAGGATGGATTCCCTTTTAGATTTTTATCAGATCTAGTTGGAATTTGGACAAGCTGCTAGTAGCCATGGAGATTTATTAGATTACTTGGTGGTTCTGACATGCAGGTGACCCAATCTAGGTTGAAATCCCCCAGAATAAGGGTTTCTTGTGAGTAGTACCTCACAAAGAGGATCCTAGGCCTTAAACACTTGCCCTATATGGACACACTCAAAAAACTCCAACTTACAAAGCCATGTCTGACCCAGCTCTGTTAGAAATGCTACATCTAAAGAAATCCCAATTTCTCTGCACCACACACTCCAGAGACCTCAACCTCATTACCACAATCAACAGAACGTACTGGAGGGACAAGTTCATAAACCAGAGACTGCCCATGCTACGGAATAGACTTCCCATACATGTCAAGCCGAGCACCTCGCTTGACCCTCTTCAAGGAAATCTTTGATGAGTGGATGGGAAATAGAAAATTCTCCCCGGGGATAACTCCAGTGATTCTACTTGACAGAGGCACTGGGAACTAATGTCGGGGGTGGCACGATGCCAGGGTAATCCTATGGCTAGGCTTGTAAATGCCCCAGGGCCATTAGCCTAGTAAACACCTATGAATCTATGAACCTATGAACATCAAATACAAAATTATTTAAAGCAGATTTTTCCTCACAAGAAGAAACTGCAGATAAAATATTCTTCTTACTTTCACAATTAGTCTGAACAAATTTTAACATACAAGCATAATAATTCAAAATTCTGAAAAACAGCTGCAGAAATGTAGACTTTTTCCCAAACCTATTAATAATTTTCCTATCCTTGTCAGCAACAGTAGGACTGGAACTAGGTGCTTAGCAACAGTGGGATCAACTAGAGCTATAGCTGGTGGGTCAGGATTAGAAATAGAGTATAAAAATTTAAAAGACTGAGGAACTTTATACGTCCTATTTGTCTTTTTAGAGATAAGTGGCTGACTATCAGAAAAATTGCTGGTAGTAATACATACATACATCCACTGAAGTAATAAACACATCCCTCTAAAGCAGACAAAACAGGAGGAATGGGTATAGGATCTAGAAAATCCTTCTGTAACAACTCATAGTATTTTCTGATGGAGAGAGAAACCTCAGTGTTCTCCCACTGAAAACACAGGCATATTCTATCAATAGCTTCAAAGAAAAAGAAAACTCCACAGGGAGAATTAAAAACTCAGCTCTCCTCAGAGTCTGAATCAGAAATCTGAGAAAAATTCCAGTATCCATCCTAGCATCTTCCTGTTCAGATTCAGCATCTTGAATCTCTTCAGGAAAAGATGTATCCCTCTTTCTTTTGCCAGAAACTACTTTACAAGAGGGGTTAAGAGCCTGAATTAAACCCTGAGCAACACCCAGTAAACTGTTCTATCCAAAGAAATTTGAGGAGTAGATACAAACTTGGTTTTTGGTTTACTTTTGACAGGGAAATCAGGCCAACTGTGTTACTAATGGGAATAGCAGCATTCCCAGGGATGGGTACAGCATTCCGACAACAGGGAAACCTCCCTGTTTCCTCTCCTAGCTGACAAGTGTGTTTCTCCCTTGCCAACTGAGAGAATCCCAACAGCCGCAGCAGACATGGCTAACCCCCTGTCCATAGTGGCTACAGGTGCTACACCGCAGGGATCCTACACCACAGGGATCCAGGTTAAAAGATGAATGGTCTGAGGTACAACAAATGGCCACAGTACAGTTACCCACCTCTGACAGAGGCAAAATGCTAGCTTCCAGTAGCTGCAAAGGCTGTCTGCTTAATTCTTTTTTCTTTTTGTTGCTGGAAGGCGGACTGACCATGGAACTGGTAGTATGTTTCGCAGTCAAGCAAAAATGGTGCCTCTTTGGTGAGGACAAGCAGCAAATGTCTGTAAAATCCACCAGTCTACAAAAGTTACCTTTCTATCAGAAAAATACAGTAAATAGCACTTTAAAACACTATGCCAGCTCCACATAAGTAAAATAAACAACATTTCTACAGAAAAAAAATGTATTCAGTTACTTTATACTACTGTCAAACTGACAGGAAAAAGGAGTGCTCCATCTGAAAAAAATGTTACAGTCTCTTGATAGTCCATTAAAACACAATACTGCTATCTTTAATCCTGAAGAAGAAAGTGATACAACAGCAACAAAAACAAGAAAATGGATTTTTCCCCCAAAGACAATGTATCTGTCCAGCAAAAGTACAGCACAAGATGACTGTCTATCTTCGTAAGCCTTAGGTGAGTATACTCTTCTGTGGCAGTAAAGCTCTGGAGGGCCTGGCGCCCAAACTTGTCTTTTAGTCAGCTCAGCTTGAGCTCCCTGACCAGTTTGGGCATGTGGAAGGTACCCTGAGCCTTTGGAAGCTGGCCGCCTATTATATCCTTGGCAGGATATAACCCAGACTGCAATTGCTACTGCAGCAACTTATTAGTCAGGCAACACACATTCAAGTTCCTAAGGAATGTCATTTGCTCATACGGGAAGCAAAACTTGAATAAATCTTGTTTGTTGACATGTCACTGATGGTCACATAGGAGTTAACAGATTAAAAAAAAAAGACACCCAAGAAATAACTTGGCAACTCAGAAAATTATGTCTTTACATAATTTAGTAATATTTTGGGCAAAATTTACTAGGTCTATAATACTCCCATATGGCAAAATGAAACAAAACTAAATATTTAAGATGCTAGCGATAGTCCTTTTTATTTTAATTTTATATTCAAATAACATCATTATCTTGTTAGTCATTTGCATTGCGACTGAATAGTAAAATCAGGTGCCATGCACTGGTTTCAAGGAACAAACTTTGTACCTTTTGGAAAGGAATTTCCAGCTATGACACTTAGCAAATCTTAATATTGTAAAATAAATGCAGTTAGAGAATACCTTCCGGAACTGGACATTTAAACAAAAACACACACACAGACACACACACACACAGACACACGCGTGCACACACACACACACACACACACACACACACACACACACACACACACGCACACACGCACACACGCACACACGCACACAACTTTTTTAACTGCCATTTACTTACCGGATGGAGATTAAATGTTGCAGTCAAACTTGCCTTGTAGTGCTATAAAAATAAAAAAATTAAAAAAAAAAAAGTATAAGGAATTAATTACATGCAAACATTAATAGTGTAATTGTAAATGCAAGGAGTGATAAAAAAGTGATAAATGGAATCACACCTGGAAAGCACAAAAGCAAAGTCAGCAAACAAAACTGATTAAAATATTACTTTTAAGGGAACTACTAACTTGATAACTTGGGTTAAAGTACTTAGGGGCTAAATTTAAGGAAACACAAAGCCACTGCTTATTAAACACTGTGCATTTCAGACTAGACAGACTGAGAAAGCACAGTTAAAATAAGAGTACAATCAGTTCAGGAATACTGTATTTATTTTAAAATGGTGCCTTAATCTGCTGCAGCTAGCTCTTCAGCAGTTACATCATCATCTCCATACTACTTCAATTCCTTTTCTCTCTTTTCGTCTCTAACTGCTATCAGAAAACTGTACATTTTCTTAGCAAACATCAATTTAATTGGCACAATAAATTAATTGGTAAATTATTAAGCAGCAAAACCTCTAACAAAGAAAGATAGTACAGTTGTGCAATATCTTACCATAACATTAGGAGCCCTTTAATTTACTGTTGCAGAATTCTTAACCTTAGGGATTTCCTGCCAAAGACAGCCCAGCATTCGGCCAGTATACCAAAGCTTTTAGATCTTGTATATGCCATACATCAAATATGCTCCTCATATAGGACACAGGGCATAAATCTGACATATAGACACAGATATCCATAATTGAATTGCCCCAGTAGAGAATAGTCTCCATAAGACAAAGGACGCTATGCAACCCTAGAAGAATATGCAGACGGTAAAGGGAAGACCCTTGCCCAGCACGGTAACCCAGTCAAAGCCCAAAAGAAAAAAAAAGGGGAATGGAGGGAGGGGCAGAATACAGCAACAGTGAATAGAACATCTACTGTTATGGTATGATGTCCTTCTATATCACTGTTGCAGTATTTTTAACCTTGGAGAGAGTAAAAAAGCTCAAGAAAAGGAGTAGGACGTGGAAGGCTGTGATCAGACCTCAACAAACCCATGCGGGATGTCCCTAAAAACCATATCCAATTTATAATGCCTAGTAAAGGTATGCACTAAAGACCAGGTAGCAGCTTCAAGAATAGAATTGGTATCCAAACCCATGAAAAAAGTACCAGAAGAGGCAACAGCCCTAGTGGAATGAGGTGTAATGGAAGAAGAGAGATACTTTCAATGAAAAGAATAAAGAAGGGAATAGCCTTAGATATCCAGGAGGAGGTGGTCTGCTTAGAAAAAAATAAACCCAATGTCCTGGGACGAAAAGAAAATCTGGTCAGACTTGTGAATGACCTTAGTTTTTTCAAAATAATATTGGAGCACTCTATGCAAATCCAAGGTATGCAGGACCATCTTACTAGCAGACTGAGAAGAAGGAAAAACGGAAGGGAGGTGTACTGTCTGATTCAAGGACAACTCATTAACAATCCTGAGCATAAAAGAAGGATTAGTATGAAGATGGCTATAAGGGCCTGAAGCTCAGAAACCCTCCAAGCGGAAGTAAGAGAAAACAATAAGCCAGTCTTCCAGGTACAGTGTTGCAAAGAATCTGAAACTGCAATCTCAACTGACAACTATGTATTCAGCACAGGCAAAGGGCATTCAAACTGATGATCAATGATGGCATTCAGACTAGCAGCAAAGAAGTTCTGGGTATCTGCATCCATACGTCACCTTTATGCCCTAAATCCTGTACGAGGAGCATATGTGTGACATATTGTACATACAAGATCTAAAGGCTTCTGCATACTGGCTGGATGTTGGGCTATCCTTTGTAGTAGATCCCTAAGGTTAAGAATACTGCAACAGTGATACAAGAAGGACATCATCTGATTTTCTCAGACCAAGGCAAAAAGTAAACCACAGAAGCAGATATACATGACCAAATACATGGTCCTCTGCATCGAAATTTTAACGGACCATTTTCCAAAGATGTAAACACAAAGCATACAATGGCAATTATTAGACCTTCATCTTAACAACTTTCACTAAGGCCTACATAAACTTTATTAGATTTTTTTAACCGCTACACCTCAACAACTATCTGGAACCAAAAATGTGCTAGGCCCATCTTCCCCCTTATTCAGAGTGGCAGAAAAATAAAGAATAAAAGAGTGAGTAAGACATTCTCAGAACCAAAATGGGAAACACATTCTAAGAAATAAAAATTTGTCTGACATATTTCATAGATGTTGTAGGAACTCACAAGTATCATTAGTCAAAGGTAATAGAAAGCATAAGTATCTTCTCCTTTCCTCATATGGGAAATTCTTAGGTTCTGCTATCTATGTACATCACCCTGTACTGCAGAGCTGCATTTCACCTGTCTTAAGACAACTTCCATAGGCATGGAAAGCAACTCTGAATGTTTTTAACTAACATCTCCACTTGCACTACTGGAAAAAAAAAAAAAAAAAAAAATCATACTCTGCAAAGATATAGTACAACTGTGTAAGTCACCTACCATGATGGTAGATGTTCAAATAAATCAATGCTGCAGTATTTCTTACATTTGAGACTTTTGTCGTAAAGGCACTGGCTAGCTAGCCAACCTACCAAAGTTCTGTCTCCTTCCCTGGCAATGTGTACATATACTCTAGGCATTCATCTCTAGGCATACATCAGCAGCATCTTCAAAGCTTTCTTGCCATAATACCAAATAGAGACAATGTACTAACTACCTAAAGTAACTGAGAGGATACTGGCATGTAAAATTAAAAGCAGCATGAAATTAGATGGTACAGAAGTTTTAAATTGGGGGATGGAAAAACATCTGAGAATACTTCACCCTGGCCAAAGGAAAAAACTTGAAGAAGATACCTGAAGAGGGGATGGAGGGAGGGTATTGGTAATGCAAAAGTAATCTATTCAAATGTCTACTACCATGGTAAGTTATATACACATCTATACTATGCTCTATATATCAGATCACTGCTGTAGCATTTCCTTCCTTTCATCTAAGAAGATTCCCAGTGATTAGTAAAACCGGGTGGGGGAAGGTGGTACTCCCTCCAAGTTCTAGATGCCATAAAAGACAGACTTAGCAAAAACAGTTCTTGCTCTAGACTGAACATCCATTTTGCAGTGCTTAATGAATGTGTAAACAGAGGACTACGTGGTAGCTTCAAAGATAGTTTAAGAATCAACATCTTGCATGAAAGTCCCTCAAGTGGCAATTGCTCTGTTAGAGTGGGCCTTAATTACTGTTGTCTGTTGCACTTATAGTTCCACAGTGGAGTATACAGTTAAGTGCAATTTTATTCAATTTTGCTGTATTTGTTGACTGGTTAAAAAAATGTTCTGTGTTAATACAGTGGTCTGCCTGCTACCAAATTGTTAAACTGTTTCTGGTATCAGATTTAGTGTTTTCCTCTGGTTTTCCTAAATTTTGCTGCTGTCTTATAAGTTTTGCAGGTAGGTTTTAGTCTAGTGCCAATTTCTAAGAACTAGTGGTAGTGGTTCTGTGCAGAGAAACAAACTGTTACTGAATTCTGGAAGCAGACATTTTGGCTGAATTCCTATCTAATTATTTTAGTTTTAGTTTTCCCTTTGGGATAAAACCTCTGGGTGTCAATCTGCACAACACAATGGTGTAACTACACAGATTTATTTATTTATTTTATTTTACATTTGTTGACCAGGTTACTCCGACTGAGCTAAGTAGCCTTTTTGCAGCGGAGGCCCGGGGAGAAAAGCACCACAGTTTTACAATTTTAGTGTTAACAGTGTCAGCAGGTTACAATGGGGCGGCCACGGTGGTGCAGTGGTTAGCATTGCCGCCTCACAGCAAGAGGTTCTCTGGTTCGATCCCCGGCTGGGGTGCCTTCTGTGCGGAGTCTGCATGTCCTCCCTGTGGTCGCGTGGGTTTCCTCCGGGTGCTCCGGTTTCCTCCCACATCCCAAAGACATGCTGCAGGTGGATTGGACACTAAAATTGGCCCTAGGTGTGCGTGTGAGTGTGCCTTCTGTGGAAGATTGGGCGCCGGGCTGGCAACTCGACACCGTAAAACTCCACTGCCATTCAATGTGCGGACAAGGTGATCCGCTGTGGCGACCCTTGACCGGGAAAAAGCCGAAAGAAGAAGAAGAAGTGTCAGCAGGTTACAATGTATACATACAATGAATAAGAAGTTATGTACCTACCATAATGTTCCATGTTAGTTGTCTTCTCTCGCCTTCTTTCTTGCTTGATGGGTTCGGAGCCGATCCCTCGGCTCCGACTTGGCACTTGCTAAGCTCGAGAGTCACTTTTACCAGCTCGAGGCAGCCCCATATCCCATGATGCAAGGCGGTAAGTACCCAGATCTCGTTTGATGACAAAGGGCAATAGCACCAAGCAAAAAATACTTCCAAAAGGAAGAAAGAAACTTACAGATGGAATAAGGACCAGGTCTGAATGGTCTTAAGCATAACAGTTTCTTATAACAAGGTCTGTCCAGGCCAGGGGAAGGAGGGAGGGTCGCAAGAAAGAAGGCGAGAAGACAACTAACATGGAGCGTTATGGTAGGTACATAACTTAATGTTAAGTTGTCAATCTCGCCTTCATTCTTGCTTGATGGGACAGCGTCCTAGCACCTCTATCCTGGGTGGCTCAATGGAACAAACTCTTGAGGACTGTAGAGCCAAAACTGGCTCTGTCCCTGGAGGCCAAGTCCAATTTGTAATGGGAAACAAAAGTGTGAGGAGTGGCCCAAGTGGCCGCTGCACAAATAGTGTCCAAAGGAAGTCTAGCTTGAAAAGCTGTAGAAGTAGCTAAGCTCCTAGTTGAATGTGCTTTAGGTTTTGAGCATAGCTGTTTTCCCCTGAGCGTATAAATTTCAGAGATGACCGAAGAAAGCCATCTGGACAAGGTCACTTTAGAAACAGGAAGGCCTTTTTTTTATCCGCATAGGAAACAAAAAGTTGATCAGATTTTCTAAATTTTTTTGTTCTGTCCAAATAATATCTAAGTTGACGGTGGACATCAAGATAATGTAGCTTTTGTTCAGCCCTATCTGAATAGTTAGGGAAAAATACAGGGAGATCAATGGATTGATTCAAATTGTTCTTTGAAGCGACCTTAGGCAAAAAGGTTGGGTTAGTTCTCAAAGATACTCTGTCTCTGTGAAAAACCAAATAGGGGGGTCGAACCGAAAGAGCATGAAGTTCAGACACCCTCCTGGCAGACGTAATAGCTACTAGGAATAAAGTTTTCCAAGAAAGATGTTTCAGGGAACAAGAAACAGCTGGCTCGAAGGGGGGAAGAATCAAGGATGTCAGCACTAAATTTAGATCCCACTGAGGAGGAGGATTCCTGATTGGAGGCTTTAGTAGGAAAATTCCTTTCAAGAAGGCCCTGCAGAGCCTATGGGACATAATATTATGATCTGCGACCCCGACATGAAAGTTGGAGATAGCAGCCAATTGAACTCTGACTGTGGAAGAAGAGGAGCCTGCATGAAAAATCTCTGCTAAGAAGTCCAGGACTGCCTGAACAGGGGCAGTAAAAGGATCAATATTCTTGGCCTTAGCCCAATAAGAGAAACGTTTCCATTTGCTTGTATAAATCCTCCTGGTAGAGGATTTTAGTGAAGCCACTATGATGTCTCTAACTGGGTTAGAGATCAAAGGAAGCCTGGCTAAGGAAGGAAGTGGAGCAACCATGCTGTGAGGTTGAGAGAAGGGATTGACCTGTGCAGCTGACCCGATTGGTGAATCAGAAGATCTGGCACTGGGTCCAGATGCCACGGCTGCACCAAAAGGTGATGATGGAGGAACGGAAAGCAAACTTGTCGAGGCCAGTAAAGGGCAATGAGAATCAATTTGGCCCTCAAAACGGTAGCTTTCTGGATAACCTGAGGGATCAGAGGAAAAGGAGGGAAGGCATAAAGAAGTCCCTGGGGCCAATCCTGGGTCAGAGCATCTCTGGGGGGATGGCCTGATGGAGGGAAGAGGCAGAAGAAGTCTGGACATTTGCTGTTTTGGGGAGTAGCAAAAAGATCGCAGCATGGACGACCCCACTCCAGAAAAATCTCTTCCGCTATAGATTGCTTGAGAGACCACTCGTGAGGCATGAGAATAGCTCTGCTCAATCTGTCCGCTACAATGTTGGTTTTCCCAAGGATATGCGTTGCTACCAGAAACCGATGAGAGGAGATCGCCCATTGCCATAGTCTGAGCGCTTCTCGACACAAGGGGTAGGACTTGGTTCCGCCCTGTTTGTTGATATACCAAACTACAGACATGTTGTCTGTGTGGACTGCAATTGTCCCTACGGGAAGAAAGTCGTTGAGGGCTTGCAACGTTAAAAGCACTGCTCTCATCTCCAGGACATTTATGTGCAGATGGTACTCGAACGGCTGCCACGTCCCATGAACCATCCTGCCCTGATAATGACCCCCACCCGATCAGGGAGGCATCCGTGGTGACAGTGGCTATCGGGGATGGGGTACAAAGTGCCTGCCTTGGTGAACCTGAGGAGATGTGATCCACCAAGCAAGATGCTCTTTGCATGTCTGTGTCACCAGTATCTGGTGACGCATTGGAAGTTGCTGGTATGACCATTGTGTGAACAGCATCCACTGAAGAAGGCATGTAGAATCGAGCCAGGGAAGAAGAGTAATGGCCGCAGCCATGAGACCTAATACCTTTAGAACCATTCTGGCCTGAACTTTCTTGTTGGCCAGAATGATCCTGACATGACTCTGAATGTCTGAAACTCTTTGATCTGTAAGGGTAGCTGACATCCGAACAGTGTTTAAGTTTGCCTATGAAGGTAATAGACTGGCAGGGCGATAAGGATGACTTTTCGAAGTTTACTGAGATGCCCAAATGAGAACAAAGGTCTATTGTGTAATCCCTGGCTTGTATAAGCTGATGCCTGGTGGTGGCTGACAGGAGCCAGTCGTCGAGATACGGAAACACCTGGAATCCTTGGCGTCTCAGGTGAGCCGTGACCACTGCCATGCATTTGGTGAACACTCTGGGGGCTGTAGTGAGACCAAAGGGCAGGGCTCTGAACTGGAAATGACTGGACCCCAGCCCGGCGGAGAAATCTCCTGGAGCATCTGTGAATTTTGATGTGATAGTACGCATCCTGAAGATCTATTGAGCACATCCAGTTGTCCTTCTGTAAGAAGGGCAGAATTGACTGAAGAGTGACCATTCGGAATCTTGTCTTCCTGACAGACTTGTTGAGTCTGCTGTGATCCAATATTGGTCTCCAGTCTCCCGTCTTTTTGGGGACCAAAAAGAACCTTGAGTAGATTCCGGGCTCTGAATGGTCTATTGTAACTGGCTGAATGGCTCTTTTTTGCAGTAGTTTTGAGACTTCTAACTCTGCAATTTCCCTTAGACCGGGTGGTACATCTGGAAGGGAACTTGAGGCGAAGGGACTTTCCTCGAAAGGAATTATGTAACCCTTGGATATGATCGACTGTACCCATCTGTCTTGAGTGAGGGAATGCCAGGCTTCTGGGTACAGTGATAATCTTCGGCGGACTGCCTCTAAGGAGGGACAGCCGGGCAACACCTCAGGGATGGTGAAAGGGCTTGTCAGAGAGAGACTCCCTGTTTCCCTGGTTTTGGACCCCTCTGCCTCTAGAGCGTCTGTTGTTGTTACCCCTCTGCCTCTAGGGGTAAACTGACCACGTGAATCTGGCGTGACTCCTTGGGATTCTGGAACCACATTTTCCCACCTTTCTGTCCTTTGGGATAAGGTCTAGAAGGGGTGGAAAAACGGACTCCAACAGCAGAAAGAGTCTTGCCGTCCTGCTCGCACCTGGTCAAGGTTTCCTTCACCTGAGGGCCAAACAAAGCTGACCCATCAAAGGGAGAATTTGTGAAGGACGCCTTAAAGGGATCCATAAAATCACATAGCCGCATCCAGGCTTGGCGTCTAAGAGCCACACCTGTACCTCGGCTCTACTGCTCCATCCGCAGCATAAGATATTAGCCGCATGGAGGAGTTTGCAATGGAATTGAGGGTTCCTAGCTGCGAAGCAATTTTTCTTGCGCCCCTGCAGCTGTAGGATCCTGAACTACTTCACCCAGCTCCTTAAGGATATCCCTCTGGAGTCTGGTGAAGTGACATAGGTAATTCAGCGACGCATAGCAAAGGTCGCTGAGGAAAACATCCGCTTACCGTACCTATCCATGGTCCTAGAGTCCTTATTAGGAGGATGGACGGGCACGGAAGGATCTGCAAGTTCCTTTTTGGTGGCCGCAGCCACCAACATGGCATCAGCGGGGACACCCTTAGTGAGGAATTGCTTGTCACAGGGCAGTGATAAATTTTGAAGGCCTCCTAGGGACTGGCTCTACAGAGTCAGGAGCTGCCCACACCTTCGTGCAATAACCTGCATAAGGGGTCGAAGGCGGAGACACCCAGGAGGTGGAGGGCCGAGATCCAAACGCCTCTAGGTATACTGACTCATCCTCAGAGGGATTGTTGGTGGGCCAGTTTCCCCTCTGTTTCAGGAGTTCTAGGATGTCTGAGAAGGAGACATCCTCAGAGGGGATCTAGGGGATCCCTCTGACTCATCAAAGTCAGTATCCGAGTGACAGACTCGGGGGAGTCTACATGCTTCCTCTTACAAGTCCTCTTCCTAGGAGGATCTCCCGAAACATCAGGAGAATCCTCGGAAGAGGGGGAAATTCCCAATGGGGAAACCTGAGGCGGAGGATCTCTGGGTCCTGTAGCAAGAGAAGTGGCAGAGATGTCAACAGGTACTATAGAGGGAGGAGCTACGGGAACAGACTGCTGACTGATACCAGTGGCCAGCACACTCTTCATCACCTCGAATGCTCCCCTCCCAGGCAGGTCCGAGAGAACCCGTTCCGAAGAACTAGGAACTCCAGGGACCACCGAAAGGGAAGTCTCCGAGGCAGATGTCAGAGCCGAGCTCACCAAGGCCGAGGCTCCAAGGGGAAGAGCGGGCTCGGACAAAGGTCCGATGCCACTCACCCCCTCGGAGGAGACCATGGAAGCCCGACCACCGAATCCCTCTAAGGAAGGTCTCGAAGAGGAGATAAGAGTAGAGGCTGAAGGAACAGAAGGGGGTATCCGTCCTCCAGCCGTAGCAGTAACCATTCCCGAAGACCCCAACTCCAAGCTCTGGGGTAGAGTTGAAGGAGGAATTGTAACGGGGTGTGGACCAACAGTCGTCTGTTGAGACGGACTATGTAACATTTGGGCCAGTACCTGTGACTTAAGTAATCTACTGACCACTCTCTCTAGGTCATGATCTGACAGTCTGGATGACCTTGAAGATCGGCTCCGATGGCTCCATTCCGAAAGAAGAGGTGAAGCCGGAGCCGAAAGTATCGGCTCCAAGGAAGGAGACCTCGACCTCTTCCTGGAATGAGCCATCGGAACCGATACTATAGATCCTGTCGGAGCCGACTTCTCGGAGCCGACAGGAAGCCTCGATGTATCGGCTCCAGCCGGAGCCGATACAGCCACCAAAGTAACGGTGTCGGAGCCGACACCGATGCCTGTGCCACATGGGTGTCGGAACCGATCGGAGCCGACACCGAAGTGGTCGATGCAGATTCGGCACCGATAGCCATCGGTGCCGAAGGCTTTGTTAAGCCAGAACCGGCCCCAGCCGGAGCCGATCCCGACTCGGAACGAGTCGGAGCCGAGGCCGCAGGCTTAGACACAGAAGCCTGGGCCTTGGAAGATTTAGCTGATTTTGACGGAGCCGACTTAGCCGGAGAGCCCTCCGGCTTAAGAAGGCCCCTAAGTATCAGCTTGTTGTCTTTCCTGCAGGACTCTCTGGCTGAAGGAATGACAAATAGCACAGGAGTCCTGCAGGTGAAGAGGCCCCAGGCAATACAGGCAAGAAGTGTGACCGTCTGTCAGAGACATCTTCTGACAGCACGAGTCACACTTCTTAAAACCTGAGACCCTCTCCTTTGACATGGTGCTTAAAACACACACACACACCAGTCAAAAAATTTAAATTAAAGAAAATACCAAAAAGGTATTCCTAAAAATAAACACACACACAACCTAACAGGGAGGGGATGGGATGGGTAAAGTTTGACTAAAAAATATTAAAAGAGACAGGGATTTTCTGTCAGGAAATCTAAATAATTAAGTTATAACTAACAATAAAGTGTTTTTTTAACAAAAAGGGGCTTTAATATTAATAAAGTGAATCACTTACCAGGAGCTGGTAAAAGGAGGACTTCATAAGCGAAGCGGCAAACGAGATCAGGGTACTTACCGCCTTGCATCATGGGATATGGGGCTGCCTCGAGCTGGTAAAAGTGACTCTCGAGCTTAGCAAGTGCCGAGTCGGAGCCGAGGGATCGGCTCCGAACCCATCAAGCAAGAATGAAGGCGAGATTGACAACTTAACATATACATTTTATCAGAAAAATAGTGGAAAAAAAATCATAATTAGCATACATAACAGAAATTATTCAATACAAAAAACAATGAAAATAGTTCATAGCATATGTATTTATTTCATGAGATACGTGACATTAGAAATGGAGATAAGAGAAGGAGAAGAGGAGTGATACTTTGAAGAGGTTTACGAGCTAAGAAGGTTTGAAGTTTTGGCGATTACATATGAATTAATGGGCTAGATCAGGGAGGATAAGTGCAGAGGCAGGACCAGTGAATTTGGAGGTACTCTCTAGTGGCAGTTTTGAATTGATTTGGATGTTTGAGGGACCTGATTTCTGGTGATAATTTGTTCCATGATATGGTAGGATTTGTAGCTGTAGAGGTTGCAGATGATTTTAGTCTTAGGTTTGTATATTTGTAGTAGGTTAAGGTCAGAGCTATGTAGGGACCTAGTGGGGGAATATTGACAGATGAGGAGATAGGCTAAGGCAGAAGGATTTCAGATATAGCATAGAGTGAATTACTTGTAGTTAACAAGAGTGGAAGCTGGTGAGGTAATTCCAGCCAGATTAGGTTTCTTAGTGAAAGACAATGATGTGATTTATAAGTCTGGTGAGCAGCAAATCTGGCAACCTTGTTATAGGTAGACTCAAGTCTAGTTAGTAGTGTGGAGTTAAGATTGGTAAGAATTTGGCAGCTATACAGAAGGCTAGGTAGGAGATACGCATGAAAGAGGGTTATTTTTGCTTTGTGAGCTAGAAACTTTTTGTTTCGATAAAGGCGGCCACCTTTTCAGTGTGTCTTTTTGCTGCAGTTGTTTACATGTAGATCAAACTTGAGCTGGTCATCTATCGTTACTCTTAGTAGTTTTGTACTAGGTTCAACATTAATGGGGGTGTTACTGAGGGACAGCACAGAAAATGTAGATTTAATGTGGGTGAAGTTCTATGGGAAAAATAGTAAAAGTTTTGTCTTTTTAGGGTTAAGAATTAGCTGGTTGTCAGATAGCCAAGATTCGACTGAGTTAAAAGATGCTTGAGTTGCAGAGATAAGGTCAGGGGGATTATCTGGGACGGTGGAGTCGACTGCGCATTGTACAAGGGATGACTGTGGACAGGAGGTGTAGAGTAGATTAGTGAATATATTGAATAGTAATGTGCCAAAGATACATCCTTGGGGGAACTCCCATTTTGACAGGAAGAGGAGGAGAGGAGGAGGAGGAGCTGAGAGCCATCTCATTGACTGTAGACGGTCAGTGAGACAGCTGGAAAAGCAGGTAGTAGAGGCAGAGAAGTTTAGGTTAGCCAGTTTGTTCACTAGAACAGGGTGAGAGACCATATCAAAGGCTTTGAAAGGTCAAGGAATAGGCAGGAGACCAACTTATTATTGTCTCTGGCTAAAAAAATAGTACTAACGAAGGATATAAGGGCAGTTATCGCGCTATGTTTAGGGTGAAAGCCATGCTGAGTAGGAGTGAGCAAGTTTTCCTGTAGAAGGTATTTCATGACTTGCTTGTGTATGCAGTTTTCCAGTACTTTTGAGAGTGGTGAGAGGATTGAGATGAGTCTGAAGTTTGCAATGTCAGTGGAGTTGCCTCCTTTGTGAATGGGTTTGGTGTAGAATTCTTTCCAGATAAATGGGACCTTAAATTCTGAGATGAAGCAATTTATTAGGAATGATACAGGGAGGGCAAGGGATCCGGCAGTAATTTGTAGGAAATGGGGAGGCAGATTGTCAGCAGATGTAGAGCAGGGTTTAAGTTTAGAAAGCAAGGATTTTATATAGTTAGTGAGTACAGCTGTAAGAGAGAATAGGAACTGAATGAGGTGGCTGTTTCTTCTGGTGGGAGAGAAAGGGTTACCAGAGTGCAGGATTTGGTTTATAGAGTTCCAACATTTCTTGGGATCTGTGTTTTGGGCAGTTGGGGTGGTTAAAGTAGAAGCTCTTTTTGTCTTTGTGGATGTGTTTTTTTGCCCGATTTCTTAGTTCTTTATACTTTTGCAAATGGGAAGGGAGCTTAGTTTTTATCCAACTTTTCCATGCTCCATCTCTTCATTAGGGTGCGGGTGGCATTGGTAAGCCAAGGGGATATATTAGATTTGATGCGAACAGTGCAGGGTGGAGCAAGAGAGTTAAGAATGCTAAGGAATGTAGAGTTGCAAGAGTGGACAGCTTCATCAAAGGGGAGATAGGTTAGATGTGTCCAGTTTATCCTGGAGAGGAGGGTATTAAAAGTTTTAGGACAGAAGGTGGATAGTTTGTGACAGGTTATGTATCTGTGAGGCCTAGTGAAATGAGGAGTGTATCCAAGAACTTTCACAGGGGAGTGATCACTAAGGGAGTTGGGTAGGGTCTCATGGTTATGACATTTGTGGGAATTTGTGACTAAAATCCAGTTGATGAGAGAGCTGGGGGTATGTGATCTGTTTGTATGGGTGGGGGTTGAGATAAGTTGTACAAAGCCATGTAAGTTGATGCATGAAGTAGTGTTTGGGGACTGAAGAGTTAGACAGTTACTATTTACATCCCCAAGAAGAATAGTTTCATTGTGGATGCTTTGAGAAAGGTAAGAAAGAATGTTTTCTAGAAGGGAAATGGATACGGGCTCTTCTAGTGTCAAATTCTCTGCAAATCTAGTCATTCTCACACCAACTACCAGACTTTAGCAGTATTCCTGCACTGTCTACTAATTAGAGTCAAGCTCTGTAGTATCTTAGATAACCACAAACTACTCAAATACATCTTATCTTTATTACTTTTTTCTGTCTTACACCACAAAAATTAGCCATTTAAAAAAAATTCTTAAGTCATATTCTCATAATATTACTTATCCCTTTTTACACTACAAATACTGGCAACTTCAACAGCTTCAATGTTTTCATTCGATATTTTGGTTGTCGACTATTTGTGCAGTCAATATTATTACGTAGATCCATGCTGAATCTGGTTAAAGAGTCTGCTACATTATTCAGATGGAAGTGAAACTACGCTGCCCGCAGGAAAATGACTGCGTTTAATGGCTACTTTGCAAGCAATCACAGCTATTCTGCAAAGGTGGTAAGACTTTTTCCCAGGTTACTTATGTACCACATAATTGTGGTGTTGTCTGTCATGACTTTGAGAACACTTGGAGTCTGTAACTGGTGTACAGCTTTGAACCCAATGAGCAGGGGAATCTTCATTTCTTTGATACTGATGTGACTTTTTCTGAAAGAAGGGCTCCATACACTTTGGACCTTGGTTTCCTGACGAGACAAAAATGGAGCATTACTAGCAAATTAGATCTAGTATTTTGATTAGGAATTTTAGCCATTTTCTGATCATATTGTCCAAATAGATAAAATAAATTTACTCATGCAAGTGACAATTAGCCATACAAGACAGAGTAGCAGAAGTACACACTTTTTTACCATATCTATCTGAGGCCTTGCTCTCTATCATTAGGAAGAAAATTTGGAGCACAAACCAGTTTAGCTCCCTCTCTAAATCAACACAGATAACTGCAAGGTCAGAAACAGTGTTTCAGTACAAAAATCTATACAAGCTCTTAACGCTGTAAAATCTGGTGTTTTATGAGAATGAAGTTGATAATCAATAAAGAGGGAAGCTGAAAGGCGTCCTCTAAGGCTCCCAAGCATGGGAGGGATGGCAAAAGGTTTAAAAATACTCATTTGAAAGTCAAAATCTCTTTTGAGTACCAGAAATCGCATTCTCTCCCTCCCTCTCCAAATGAAAAATGACTTAGAAATGGATCCAGCAACCAAAATGACTTCTTTTGGACTGTCAAAAGAAAAAGCATACTCTACATCTGATTCAATCTGAAGGTGAGGGAATTTTGAATGCATAAACCAAACCATTTGAAATGCCAAGTCCAGTAATGTGTCAAACAAATAACCAGACTGACATACATTAAGCCTGTGACTACCATTTCATTTCTTATAATATACCATTTTCTCCAAGGTAAGGTGGTCTCAGAGTTGGTATAGATAAGTTCAGAAGGATGGCTTGCCAATTAAACCAGGGTGTGTGTTGCAGACAGTCATATTCCCCATAAAAAAAATTTTGAAGAAGAACAGCAATGATCTTGGAATATTCAGTTTTCTCAATGGTATGGTGATCTCAGAGTCGTTATATACAAGTTCAAGGCAGTGACAGGCTTGCCACCTACATCAAGGGGGTGCAAGTTGTCTTCACCCCCCCCAAGCAAAAAAAGTTTAAAAAGAAATGCAATGTTCAACATTTGTTCTTTTTCTAAATTTTCAGTCTTTTTTTTCAGCTTGTTGAAAGTCCAAAAATTTCTGTAGAGATCCTGATCCAAGGGTTCGCTTTCTATAAGATTCTCTTCCTCAGAAGAGGATTCCCTGTTCCTTTCTTAAGAAACAGGAGAAGTTTGTCCTTCTAACACAAGTACAGCTTTTTATCAAACCCTTAGCCAAAATAAAACACTCACCAACATCTACACAACCAACCCAATCTGGGTTTTCAAGACATCTATGATCATCAGCAGTTTTCTGAGAAGTACTATCATAAAAATTAAGGAAATTAAAAAATAAATTAAATGCACATTCCTATACACCATGCCTACATTATCCAGTCAAGAATAACACAGTAAACTTGAACATAAAGTCCTTTTGCAGACAAGCATTTTAATGTAATGACATTTGCAAGTCTTTGTACATTTCATAAAGGCCTGAGTAAGTGCCTCCATTTGTTTATTAACATATGTAAGAGAGATCAGTGGCTATTAGTGCACACATCCCACAATTACTACTACATGAAGCAAACACAATTATTATTCTGCCTTCCAATTTTTGGAACAACCTGTCTCAAAGAAAATACTGAAAAAACTGCAGAATACATACATGAACTCTGTGCCCACTTCCCTGAATTCTTCTAGATGTTTCCCATCTGGTAAATCAGCTTTATGCCAAACCAGTACTCTTTCATTCATAAATTAATGACCATGTACACGTGTCTTGATGTAAATTCCCATCTCCATCTCTTTGCCTTTCCTTCTAAACATATAAAATACAGCTTTCAAGATGGAAACGACTGGCCTCTCATTCTAAACTACCATTCCTTTGCTGGTCCAGCATTGCACTTTCCAATATTATTTTTTCTACCAAATTTATCTAAAATGTACAGCTTTGTTTAAATTTGTTAAGGGTTGGTCCTGGGACATTTTCAACAATTACTCTGGGCCAAGGCACAATTACCATACAGAGCTTGTAAATCATGTTGCAGTCACTGAGAGCACATACAGATCACAAAAGGTTATAACATACAATGTGTAGTGAAAATAATTAAATCTAATCAAACCTTTATAACACTGTCAGAGTAATATAAAGCAATGGGAAGATTGGTATATTTGTAATAAGCCCAAGCAAAAAGATAATTTTCCAGAAAGTGTGGGCAAGCAGTTACCACTAATAAGACAACTGTTAAGTATGAAATCTACAGAAAAGGTTAGCTCTGTAGGCATCTACTGCAACTTAAAGCCACAGAATGATGCTCAGGCAGCATGCTCCAATCAAAAAAGTCATCCAGTCTACAGAGGATGCCTTCTCGGTTCCATCAGATAGAAACAGTCTGTTTTGATACTTTTTCATCTTGACTGACTTTAGCTACGACTAATTCTGTTTAGTCTTGTGGACTGCAGCTGTTCTAATGGACAGCTGTGTATGGTACTTACCATAACAACAGATGGTTGATGCATTCATACCTTCACTGTGCTCGATGGGTTATACAGTTCAACTCAGAAAACATGCAATGTCAGTTAAGTTTTTCCCATAAGCACTGATGAGATGCAACCCAGTGGCTGTGAATGGCTGCACACATAATGAATACAAGCCCCTCTCAGTACTACTGGATTTCTCTCTCTGGAACCGGGAATCATAAAGAAATGTCCCCTGCAGTGAAGCCAAAGGTAAACATTTTATTAGACTCTATAATGGATTCCCATAAAAGCATAAATAACACCATCATCCACTACCCCCCCTCCAAGGTATGGAAGTGAGAGGGGATGTTCTGTTCTGGAAAGTACCATAAAGTCATGGTGCAAGATCACCAATATATCCAGCTTGATTAACACCACCAGGGGCAGGATATGACATGACATATGAAAAGAGCAGTATTCACAGTTTGTCATCTTGTAGTTACGACCTGGTGCAGACGGAAGAAAACTCTATTATACCTTCATGGCAAGTAAGAGGATACTGTGAGAGATACAGTCACCTTTCATACAACTAAACCATTGTATTATCTTATAATTTGCACATTTTCTTAACCGAAGACTAATTCCCAGTATTATTATGATGGCTGAGCAAAGGCCAAACAAGGCTGTTTGCATCACTACATGGGAGAGAGATTCCTGTCAGTATGGCACCAAGACCAACCACAGGACAGCAAAAAAAAAAAAAATCTGCAAAGGAATGAAATACAAGGCACACGGAGAAATGGATGTCACTGTTATAAAAAACAAACAAACAAAAAAAAAGAATGAAACCAAGAAATGCAATCAGTTATCCATTTTGCTAGAGTAACTTTGGATACTGGATAACTTAGTCATTTTGGAGAAAAGGAAACAGAGTTGGTCTGATCTTTCTGAATTGTCTTGTCCTGTGAAGGTAGAAACGTAATTGTCTGGGCACATCAAGAAGATGCAGCATGTATTCTCCTTTACTAGAAAAATTTAGAAAGAAAACTGGTAAATGGATGGATTGGTTAATGTTATTCTCAGAGGCCACTTTAGGTAAAAAGGAAGGGTTAATCTGTAAGGAAACTCTATCCTTATGAAAAATTATGTAAGGAGATTTTGAAGAGAGCCTGAAGTTCAAATCTTCTCTTTGCAGATGTGATGGCTACAAAGAAAACGGTTTTCCATGATAGAATCTTCAGAACAGATTTAACTGAAGGCTCAAAAGGTTTCTGCGTTAGGCCTTGTAGTACAACTGTCAGATCCCAAAGTGGTGAGGGATCTTTTATTGAAGATCTTAGAAGAAAAATATGAAAGCTTTACACAGTTTGGATGAAGCCAGAGAAATATGTCTGTTCCCCATGGGAAAATTAGAAATCGCTGCCAGCTAAAGTTTAGTTGTAGAGAAACTAGCTTTCTCAAAAAGCATCGTCAAGAATTGGGGAATCATAGAGATTGGGGCAGAAATAGGATCAAAGTCTTTATTTAAAGCCCAAAGGGAGAATCTTTTCCATTTGCCTTTGTATACTTTTTTTGGTAGATTCTTTTGGAGAAGCCAAAATAATATCACGAATAGGGGAAGAAAACCTGGGCTATTACTGAAAGTGGAAAAAACATAGTTAGTCTTAGGGCTTGAATGTTGGGATGTTGGATTCCTGATAGGTGTGACAGGAGATCCAGAGCCGGCTCCAGTATCCATGGAGGATAACGAAGATGAGACCATATAAAGGGGAATCATACATGCCAAGGCCAGAAGTAGGTAATGAGGATTACTGAGTTCATCAGTTTGCTTGCTTTGAGTAAAATTTTGGAATAAGTGGAAAAGGAGGCTAAGAATAAAGGAGAGCAGAGGGCCCAATCGTGAACTAGAGCATCTCTCGGTGACTCCCCCTAAAGGGAGATTTGAGTGAAGGTCCTCCTGAACTTGTTGAGAGGAGTGGCAAACACGTCGCATCAAGGTCAGCCCCAATACTGGAAAAACATCTCCGCTACAGATTGAATGAAAAACCACTTGTGAGGAATTAAAATGGATCAACTTACTTAGTTTGTCCACTAGCACATTGGTTTTCCTCGGAATGTGCATCACAATTAGAAAGCAGTCTGATGAAATCACCCATTTCCATACTCTCAGAGCCTCTCTGGAAAGGGGGTAAGACTGAATTCCTCCTTGTTTGTTGATGTACCAGACCACAGACAAGTTGTTGGTCTGCACTGCAACAGCCCCCAATGGAAGAGCATCTTGAAATGCCTGGAACACTAACAGGACTGCTTTCATTTCCAGGACACTGATAGGCAACTTGGTCTCTTTGGAGAACCACTCAGCTTGGACTGTTCTTTCCAAGAAATGCTCCACCTCCACCCCGACTGAGAAGCATCCATGGTCACTGTGATTGAAGGGGCTAGTAAAACAGTGTCTACCTAGATGCAGATTGTCCAACTGTATCCATCAGATATGTTGTCAGCAAATTGGTGCGAGTCCAACTAGAAAGGACAGGGGTTGGCATAAAATGGACCACTGTACAGCTAAAGTCCACTGTAGAACCCGCATAAAAACTGTGCTAAATGGATCAGTACAATGGCCACTGCCATGGAACCTAATGCCTTTAGTAGTACTGATCTTGCTAGAGGAGATAAATGAGCAAGAAGAAAATGGACTTGACTCCTTACTGTGGAGATGCGATGAAAGGGTAAACAGGCCATCTGTTTTGTCTTATCTAAAAGAAGCCAAAGTAGCAAAAACGAGGATTCCAACCACTGTAGCCACCAATAACAGAAAACTGGTCAGTTGAGACGTCCTTTTGTCATCTTCAGCAGACATGGACTCTATTTGAAAGCTCCTTAGTCAAATCTCTCTGAAGGCGAGTGAAATCTGCCAGGGAATTTAGTGACCTCAGTGCAAAAGTTGCCAAAGCAAAAACTTGCTTCCCAAACCTGTCCAATGCTCCAGACTCCTTATTAGGTGGGTAGACAGTAGAGCTCTGTTCTACTAGCTCTTTCTTGGTGGCTGCCTCTGCCACCAGAGGATCAGCCAGGACCCCTTCGCTGCAGTACAGTCTGATGGTCGGGGAGGGGAGCCATAACCTTGTCGAGTCTTTTGGAAATGGGTTCAATGGTATCCGGTTGCTTCCAAGCCTGACAGGCAACTAAATCAAAAAGTTTGTCCAGGGGGGGTTAACCAAGAAGCAGATGGGCCAGAAGCAAAAGCCTCCAAAAACACTGATCCTTCTGGTAAGGAATTTTGGGAAGACCAACCACCTTTCTGCTTCAAGATCTCTAGAATATCTCCAAAGGAGATGTCATCTAGTGGTGATATGAGGGACCCCTGTCCTTCATCAAAATCAGTGTCCTCTGTGACAGACTCCAGCGGGGAGTCAATGTGTGTCCTTTTACATATCCTCTTCTGATGTACCTCCTCGGGATGTTCAGGTGAGGTTTTGGAAGACAGAGGAAGTTCTTCTAATGGAACTGGTTGGACACTTAAAAGGTCCTGGCTGTCCCTATGGAATAAGTCTGAGCACCTCAGAGCTAGGAGCTGAAGGCAGAAAGGACATAAGATCCAAGGCTAGAGAAAGTGGTTTTCTGTGGAGAGAAAAAGCCTTTTCCACCACCTTGAAAGTTGTTGGAACAGGAGAGACACCAATCCACATCCTGAGAGCAGAAAGTCTAATGAAAGTAGATCTAGATTCTCCCTTGTATCTGCACCTCAGGGGTGGAACCTCATCCGAACTATCAAGGGCCAAGATTCCAAGAAGAAGGGACAGATTCAACAAAATTGGAGCCAAGCCTATCCCCTTGGACCGAACACTGACACTTTGGCTCCAAGACGCATGCTGATCCAACAGTATCACTGCAGAACTAGTCAATGACATATCCTCGGATCAGACACCGGACATCTCAGGGATCTCTGATCCTGGGGTTCCAAAACTACAGGAATAACTGGAGAAGGAGAGAAAATATCTGTAGACGTTGTTGGCATACACACAAATCTGAGTTGGTAAGACCCCCATCTGGATCTGAGCTCTGAGAAACTTGTGCATCATCCTATCCATGTCTGCTTCCAATAAGCTCTGGGAGGACCTAGAGGAAGAAGCGGAAGGACGTCTTCAGTGCTTCTTTGGGGTTTGAAGCAACTTTAAAGTCAGGATAGATGATATTGCCTTTATAGTGTACTCAGGAGTAGTACTCATACAAGAACAGTGGATATAAAAAGTTTACACACCCCTGTTAAAATGCCAGGTTTTTTGATATAAAAAAATGAGACTACAATAAATCATTTCAAAACTTTTCCCGCCTTTAATGTGACTTATAACCTGTACAATTCAATTGAAAAACAAATCTGTTAGAGGAAAAAATATAAAAAAAAAACAAATACAATAAGCTGGTTGCATAAGTGTGCACACCCTTAATCTAATACTTTACTGAAGCACCTTTTGATTTAATTACAACATTCAGTCTTCTTGGGTACACACCTACCATCAATTAAAGAGACTCTGATTAACCCCAAACAAATTTCAGCTATCCTACAAATCTGTTTGTTTTTCAATTGAATTTTACAGGTTAGAGGTCACATTAAAGACGAGAAAAGTTTTGAAATGATTTATTGTGGTCTCATTTTTTATATCACAAAATCTGGCATTTTAACAGGGCTGCGTAAACTTTTTATATCCATTTTAGATCCCTGCTTAGGATCCGAGGAAGTCATTGTTGGACTAATTGTAATTACAATGGAAGAAGCCTTAGGATCCGAAGGTTTGGATCTGATTGATGAGTCCTAGGATCGGATATCATTGAATCCAAATGATTTCTTCATCTTTGTAGGAGGCTCCGATGAAGACTTGAGGGACTTCCGAAAGAAGCACTTTCTATGCTTTAATGGAGGAGATTTGCTGTGTTTGGATGGAGTTTGAGTCCCTGAAATAGAAGTGGAAGGCAGAAGACCTCTTAAAATCAGTTTATTGCATCAATCCGCTAAATCCCTAGGGTTGAAGATGAAGCATATTTTGCATGCCGTATAGGTTGCCGTATAGGTTGGTACTAGGCTATCGGCCCTAGGGCCTATACAAGCCTAGCCATATCAATTCCCTGGCTATCTCTTCCCAGAATATTTGCTTCCCTGGTCCCCTGTCTAGCAGGGCAACTGACGTGATCCCCGAGGTGAATTTCCTATCTCCCATCCAATCGTCAAGGTTTCTTTTTGAAGAGGGCCAAAGAGGCGCTCAGCTTGACATGTATGGGCAGTCTATTCCAAAGTAATTCCAGAGTAAATAATCAGCCCCTAAACAATACACACACTCCTTGTGGGCATCTGAATTAGAAATATTATGTCCACAAGAAGTGCACTTTTTCAATTCTGTGGATTTTTCTGACATAACTGTGAAGAACCCCACAGAATGTTAACACAAGGAGTCTGCACTCACTATCGCAAAGAGTTGTTGTTGTTCTATCTTTCTGCTTTTCCCAGTTAGGGGTCGCCACAGTGGAACTCCGGTCCGTTAATGACTGGCAGTAGATTTTTACGTAACGAGTTGCCAGCCCTGATGTACAACCTTCAACGAAGGTATGCCCATTCACGCATGTCTCCACACAAAAGACGCTTTAGCTGAGAATCGAACAGGACAACGTCTTACTGTGAGGCGACAATGCTACCGCAGCACCACCACTGCGGTATTCACTATCACAAAGAGTACAAAGTAAATACAGATTGTTACAAAAAAAAAAAGAGATAGAAAAAAGTGTGCTACCAACTATGGTAAAAAGAAATACCTTGAAATATGGGTAAATAGGTGCTATCTTAAAAAAAAAAAAATGTATTAAATGGCAAAAATGAAACGTCCTAATGCCAGCAGTAGAAACTTAGAGGAAGACTGATTAATTTATTAGGGAGAAACAAAAAGTATGAATAAAAGCTTTGTAACTCAGGAAACCAACATTAGCTCAAGAGCTTTGGAACGTGCACCTGTTGCAATGGCAGCAAACAAGATCGGAGGCTTGGTGGATGCAACAATGCATTATGGGTAGATGGAGGATCCTGAGAGCTGGATCCTAAATTTGGATAAATGGCCAAGTCGGAACTGAGGATCGGATCCAAATCCATATGTTGAGGAAAAATGAAAATGACATCATCAGATGCTACAACTTCTTTCCTTTGGTTTTAAATGTGTACCTACTGTGATTTCGCATCATTATTTCACTAAAACAGAGTTATTGAACTATATAGAAAATTGCATTTAGTGTGCTACTGGAATACAAACACAAACAAGCATCTATTGGTAAATAATGCACTAGATATTTTTTCTGTTATGATTCTAGTACAAAAGAACATTTTTCCCTTCATTGAAGATGACGGGGAGTATAGCGCTTGCAGACCAGGATATCTGTCCTTTATGGTGTGCCTAAAATTCATAAATATAATAATGATCTTCCAGGTCGTGCTACTGAGTCTTTATGTGGAACAGTTTGGGAAAAAATAGGCAAAAAATAGGCAGAGTAATAGATGATTATTTATAACTGTGAATTATGTCAATATGGTTTGTGAAGTAAAAGGTTTGCAACTAAAATTATGTCAACATGGTTTGTTTTCATTTATATAAATGTATGACTTCTTATGTCATACGTGACAATTTAATAAAGATGTTTCTTGTTTAAAAAAATAACTGGCATAGACTGCACAGAAGTTATATTTCAGTGGAACATGTGCATTTGTGACTGAAAGCTTCAATAGCAATCCAATAAATGTTTCAGATCATGCCCCCCCCCCCCCCAAAAAAAAATAAAAATGCAGGGCAATGAAATAAAAATAAGACACTGGAGCTTTCTCGCCTACCCGTTAAAAAGAGAGGAATTTCAGTAATGGGTAGTGGAAATTAATCAAGAGATATTACAGAAGATCACAAGACCGGTAGTGAGTGAGACACAATGAAAATTGAGTTTAAAACACAGGAGAAATAAAAGAGAAGGAGATATAGTTAAGAAGTACTAGAAATTGCTTAGAGGGAATAAGTTTAAAGTATTGCAGAATAAGGGGAATCAGAGAATAAGAAAAGATGCAACTGCAGAGTGCTAAAGACAATATAAGACAGTATTTGGATTATACGCATGAGTTTATACAGACTGTAATTAAGCAACTATTTTGATAACTCCAGAGCACAAAAACTTTTAGCAAAATGACTTGGGTAACAGAAAGTAGAAATGGTTGTTGCCAAATTTAGGGAGCCTATAACAAGAAAAATAACCACATATCCTACAGAAGCATTATAGCTATTTCAGAAATTTAATGAACATTGGTATAAAGCAGAGGAATGCAGAAATCAGGAAAGAGCACAAATGGAAATATTTATGGAAGACTTAATTTTGCCAAGAAGAGGAAGATGAGGCTTAACTAACAGTTAAGACAGGAGATGGTGAGATAAAAATGGCGATGTATAATCAATCTGCAGTAAAGTATTTAGGAACAGATGGTATTCCTCTGGAAGCTAGGAGAAAAAGTGATAAAGTTCAGGAAGATTTTGATTTAACAGTATTTTAAAAGGAGGGGAAGCACCAGCATCTTGGAAGAAACTTGTGGTGGCTAGATTAACCAAACACGGCAAAGACGCATCAGACCCAGCTCCATTTAGACCCATTTCAATTTTAAACCATGACTATAAAGTGTTGATGTCTATATTAGCTAAAGAATGGCAAAGCTATTGCCAAGATTCATAGATAAGGGTCAATGTGGTTTTGTGGAAGGAAGGAAAAAAAAAAAGATTATGGACTCACCATAACGTTACATCTATGTTGCCCAGTTTCATTTTTCCTCAACTGATACGTCTCAGACTAGACTTGGCTACTTCTACCAGATCTTCAGATCCAAATCCTGCACTCATCCCTTTACCCATAATGCACTGCCCACCTAAGATACCTCAGACTGAGTTTGCTTCCCATAGAAGACAGTATATCATATCTTAATAGGATTCAAGAAGGTATAGAAGTAGGACAAAAGAGCTGCAGTCCAAACAAGGAACAACAGTTCCCAAATTGAAACGGTTAGGCCTATCCAGGAGCAAAGATGAAGAATGAAAATGGACTATACATAACTTTTTATCTGATGTCATTTTCATTCATTCTTCAACTGATGGGACAGAGTCCCTAGCTACATGAACCTTGGGTGGTCCTCATGAAAGGATATTACATTGTGGAGCCAAACGCTGTTCTGCTCCTAGAAACCAAAACTAATTTGTTTCTCAACAACACCACGAACTCAAGGAAATATAGCAGCAACGACCACAAAAAAGAATACCAGTGAGAAACAGCTCAACTTTCATGTATTTAATATAAAAATATATTACACTTCTCTTAGCGCCTCGGCCAACAGCCTTTACAGAGTAGAAAAAACATAAGAAACATAGGAAGTAGTATATATAGTAAAAAAAGAAACCAATTAATGTATATAAGCAATTACTTAATTATTCAATTATAAAACTATCATTTAACCTTTTAAAGTTACACTAATCATATAAAACTGTGCCAGTTACATTCCTTATTTAGTCCATAAGGACTTAGAGTGTTATATTTCATAATCAACAAAGACTCCTTTTGTCTTAACACATTTTTTTGAATAGTGACATTATTAAAACGTAATGGTACATGTTCTAAAACAGAAACTTTCATACATTCTAAACTACCATCATGTTCATTATTAAAATGTTCTGCAATGGGACTGTTCATCTTTTTGTTTCTCACATCTCTGATATGTTCCTTTATTCTCTGAGATAAAGTACGTTTGGTTTCACCAATATAATATTTCTTACATGAGCAAAAGATGACATAAATTACCCCTGTACTGAGACATGAGTATTTTGCTCTATTTGTAAATTTTTTTCCATTAATTTCTCTTATTTCTTTATTTATGAAGGGACATATAGAGCATTTATTACATGAAAACGTACCTATTTCATTAATATTAATTAATATGGGGTATTGTTTTTCTTTATACACACTATGAACTAGAAAATCTTGTATATTTCTTCCCCTTTTATATGATATCACCAGTTCTACATTCTTTAATGAAATAATTTCTTTCCTAACAAAATCCCAATATTGTTTTATTATGTTATTAAACATAGGAGAAAAATTAGTGTATTTAGTTACAAAGAATAATTTATCTTCATTCTGTACTTTATTGTTATATTGCCCTATATTATATTTGTTCTTAGATTTTTTATCACCAAACACTTCATTATAACTATTCATAACATTTAATTTGTTATAGCCCCTATCAATAAACAAATTAGCTGCTTTCAAAGCTTCACTAGCTGCTAGAGACACATCACTACTTAATCTTTTTATTCTAATGAATTCCCCATAGGGGATGGCTCTCAATGTGTGTATCGGATGACAACTAGTGCCACACATTTTCCAATTCATCTCATTGAATTTCCTGTGTATATTTGTAATAATTTTATTGCCATTACATCCAGTTAACGAGATATCCAGAAAATTGATTTTATCTCCTATACAGGTGTCATCAAATTTGATACCAAAGTTGTTATTATTTAAATCATTAACAAATGTAACAGATGAATCATGTCCCCCCTTACATATAAAAATTAAATCATCAATAAATCTGTAGTACCCAATGACATGTTTCCTAAAAAATGGATGATTATATATGTACTTATTTTCAAAAAGGCCCATGAATAGATTGGCATAAGCTGGGGCAAACGCAGCCCCCATCGCTGTTCCTTTAAGTTGTCGATATAAAATGCCATTAAATTCAAAAATATTATGGGTTAGGCAAAATTCTATTAATTCTACCATAAAATGTGTTTTAGGGTTATCACCCATAAATGTTATTATAGCTTCTATGCCAAATTTGTGTATTATATTCGTATATAGGCTTACTACATCTGTAGTAATAAAGTACATATCTCCTAGCCATGTAATGTTTTTAATTTTATTTAGAAAATCAAAAGAATCCTGAATATATGAAGGCAACCTTATAACTTGCTTTAGGAGATGTTCATGTAGTAAGCCACACAAATTATAGGTAAAAGAATCAAAAGCAGACACAATTGGTCGACCCGGAGGTCTTTCCATATTTTTATGTACTTTGGGTAGGCAAAAAAATTTTGCCACCTTACTATTCTTAACTATAATTTTACTATCAACATCTGACTTAGTAAAATAATGCAATCTAACACCTTTATACAATAAAGTTTTAAAATCTTGTTCCGCTTTGAATAAGAAAGCATTATTAATCACTGAATAAGTATCTTTTTTACTCAAATGTTCCATACACATTTCATAATAATCACTGTTATTAAGGACCACCAATTTCCCACCCTTGTCTGATGGTTTGAAAATAATATCATCATTCTTACTTAATCGCTGTAATTTATGCCATTGGTCTTTGGTCAAGTTAAAACATTGTTTTGCACATAAAAAATCTTGCAATTCCTTATCTAATAAAGTGTTAAGAAAAACATCTAGTCTCTGAATATTAGCATTCTTGCAAGGAGGCATAAAGCAATTGTTAGTTTTTAAACTACTAGTATTAAACAAACTGTAAGCATTATTATAATCAACATTGTCCGAGGTACATGAATAAAAAGAATTGTCACTGTCATCATCACTACTATTCCCTACCATAGAGTTATCTAATGAACATTCAACATTCATATTTTCCGTTTTACAGAAAAAGAAATCCCTCAAATTCATTTTGCGATATAAGTTGAACAATTCTATTTTAAGCTCATGTTTACGTGGAATACATGTTGGTATAAACTTCAATCCCTTCATAAGCACAGATAGCTCTATTTCATCAAAACTATAGTTAGAAAGATTAATTATATACTCATTAGAAAAAGTCACTGAGCATTGTTCATGCCCATCTACCTTTTTTAAAGTGTCTATCGCCCAGATCTCTTTGGCGTTCCGAATTCTGCCACTCTCTCTTCTTAGGATTGTTATATTGCTCCCGTTGTTCTGCATAGGTCTTCCGAAACGACTCAGAGTTTGCCGCTCTTGGTAGATCAGGAAATTCTTCTATTTCTCTCTCATCTTCTTCAAAAGATGAGGCACCACTTTCTCCTGAGGCAAAACTCTTATTTTTGTACTGTTCCGAGACCGGATTTCCTTTCTGAAACGTGACGTTTTTCCTTCTGGGTCTTGGATTGTTGAACAATACAAACGCCCTCTTGTGGTCATAGTCACGAATGTCTCTATTAAGTTTGTATTTTTTTCGATCAATGAGTTCTTTCTCATAATTAGTTAATTTGTTATTGATATCAATCAAAAAATTTTCCAGTGTGGAATTGGAAGTTAAATTAACTATTTGTTCACAAGTAGATTTTGTTTCAATAATTAACTTCTCTCTTTTAATATGGTCTCATTCTAGCAAAATAGAGACCCATTCTAGACTACATCGGTGAGCTGCTGCAATCCACCTTTCATGAAATTTCACTTCAGTTTCATCTTTAAGATCAAAAGGAGAGGAAGGTTTTTTGATAGACCTCAGCCCACGTGGAGTTATTTCTAACTCACAATATCTCTCCAAACTTCCGATATTATAGAATACAGCAGTCTCTTTGAATATTAGTTGTTCCAATTTAGAGCACAATTCCTGTGCATCCGGATTTCCTGCAAAATCAGATTTCTTACCCACCATAGCAAACGGATTCAATAAACTTCTTTTGCGTGAGTCTTCCCATTTCTTCATAATGCCTCCACCAGCATTATTGGGTGCATTAGATGTATCAGCACCTGTGTTTTTATTACCATTGAAATGAATGTCCCCACTATTGCCTATAGTGGTATTAGTAGTAGTTGTTCGTTGATTCAATTCACCATTACGATTAGGCATTTCCATGCCTGATTCTCTAAAAATCCTTGGAAAGGAGCACAGAGACTCACTGGTCATATTATTTCTCAACAACACCACGAACTCAAGGAAATATAGCAGCAACGACCACAAAAAAGAATACCAGTGAGAAACAGCTCAACTTTCATGTATTTAATATAAAAATATATTACACTTCTCTTAGCGCCTCGGCCAACAGCCTTTACAGAGTAGAAAAAACATAAGAAACATAGGAAGTAGTATATATAGTAAAAAAAGAAACCAATTAATGTATATAAGCAATTACTTAATTATTCAATTATAAAACTATCATTTAACCTTTTAAAGTTACACTAATCATATAAAACTGTGCCAGTTACATTCCTTATTTAGTCCACTCACTGGTATTCTTTTTTGTGGTCGTTGCTGCAAAACTAATTTGTAATGAGCAATACAAGTAGGAGCAGTGAACCAAGTGTCAGCTGCACAAATATCATTCATGGAAGCCCTTGACTAAAAAACTGAGGAAACCCCCATAAACCTCCTGGTATGAGCTCTAGGAGGCTTAGGCAAAGATTATCCTCTTTTACTACAAATAAAGGAGATACAATCGGTTAACCATTTGGCCAGTTTAACTCTGGAAAGTGACTTGCCCAATCTGTTAGGTGAGACGGATACTAATAACTGTTCATCCTTCAGGAAATCTTTGGTTCTATGGAGATAAAAATGAAGTTGTTTATGCACATCAAAAAGATGGAGCATGTATTCTCCCATATTTGAGAAATTCTGGAAGAAAACTGGGACTTTAATGACCTGGTTAGTATTAAGACTCAGAAACTACCTTAGGGGGAAAACAAAAGACTAGTTGGTCCACAAGGACACCCTGTCTTTGTGGAAAACCAGGTAAGGAGATATAGAGCTTGGAGTTCAGATACTTGTCAAGCTGATGAGATAGCAACCAGAAAAATGGCTTTCCATCTGATCTGGTTGAGGGTTCAAAGGGGCGTTGTGTCCGAACTGGAAGCAAAACAGTTAAATCCCAAGAAGGAATAGGATCCTTTAGTGGATGTCTAAGTAGAAAAGCTCCTTTCAGAAAAAATTTGAAATGGCAGCCAGCTGGCCTTAATAGCAGAAAAGCTAGCCCCTTCAATGAAAACTGAAGCTAAAAAATGAAGTACTGATTGGTACAGGGACAGAAAGGGGGTCCAGTTTCCATGTAAAGGGCCCAGAATACAAATCTCTTCCATTTACTTTTGTAAATCTTTCTAGCAGAAGCTATTTGAGAAGATAACAAAATATGACAAACTGGGGAGGAGAGCCTGGGTTATCTAGCAATCAGTGGAATTGGAGAAACCATGGAGACAGTTTGAGGCCTCTTATGTACAGATGAGTCATACCTGTTGGGTGAGAGAACAGGTCTGGATTGGAGTCCAGTATTCAGGGCAAGATGCAGAAGGTGTGGCCAGAGGAAGGGGAACCAAATCTGAAGAGGCCAAAAGGGTGCAATGAGGAAAATTGTGCCATTTAACCAGTATGCTTTCTGCAGAAATTTGGGGATAAGCAGTAACAGTGGGGAAGTACAAAGAAGACCAGAGGGGCCAATCATGGACTTGAGAATCTCTCAGTAACTCCCCAGTTGGGGGATCAAGGCAAAAAACCTGCTGCACTTGTTGTTGAGGAGAGAAACAAATGGGGCCAGCCATGCTGCAACCTATCGATGAAAACTTCGCTCTGCCACTTTGAGATGGAGTGACCATTCATGAGACATCGAATAAATAAATAACTCCTAAAGGTGGTCTGTCACAAAAACAGTCAATATTGGCAGAAAAAAGACAGAAAATCCACCCAAGGATGGCCCAATCAACGAAATCCACAAGTGTTCCTATTAAAATTTAGTCCATTAATACGAATAAAACTTCGACTTGAAAATAAAATGAAAAATAAAAAAGCTCAAAAGTGTCCCTTTAAGATATCCGATAAGCGCTTTTGACTGTTGTCTTCCTCAGATCGTATAAGCCGAAGTTTTATTCGTCCCTCCCTTCCCCAGTGCCCTCTCACCCCAGTTGGGAGGCATCCATGGTCACCATGGCCATGGGCAAGCGGAGAAAAAATGGACAGCCTTCCAAAGCTTCACTTGAGTGCAGCCACCAAAGAAGGTATTTTATGCAAGCTTGTGAGATCTAGAGTGGGGCAGTTAAAGGTTGCTGAAGAATGGACTGTCGTACCGACAGGGTCCATTGCAGAATTCGCATATGAAACCTGGCTAAAAGAACTACAGTGATAGCTGCTGTCATGGATCCAAAGGCCTGTAAGATTAGTAGTGCTGTGAGACAGGATGTGAGATCACTTTCTTGACCTGGGATATGAGTGTCTGCATTCAAGTTGGAGGGTGAGAGGCTATTTGATTGAACATGTCCAGATGAGCACCTATGAACACAAGATTCTGCGCAGGTGTGAGATGTGACTTGCTGTAACAGACTGTGTTGCCTAGATGGAGCCACAACTAATGCACGTAGTTCCTTGCCTGTAGGAGTAGATGCCTGGTTGGAGCAGTAAGAAGCCAGTCATTTAGGTATGGAAATACTCGGAATCCCAGCAGATTCAAGTGAGCTGCTACCATCACCATGCATTTGGTAAACATCCTGGGGGCTGTTGAGAGACCAAAGGGCAGTGGTCTAAACTGATGATGACTGGCTCAAATCCAGAAGCACAGATATCCTCTGGAGTTCCTGTTCATTTTTATGTGACAGTATGCATCCTGAAGATCTATCTAGCACATCCAATCATCATTTCTTAGTAAGGGCAGAATGGACTGAACCATGACCATCCAGAACCTTGAATACTTCACAAACTGGTTTAGTTTGCGGAGATCTAGGAAGGGTCTCAAGTCCCCTGTCTTCTTTGGCACTAAGAAGACTCCTGAGTAGGTCCCGGATCCTCTCTGGTCTGGGGGAGGATCTTCTGGATGACTTTTTTTCTCCAGCAGCTTTTCTATTTCTAAGGCTGCTGCTTCTCTCTGATTGGGTGGAACACTGGGGATTCACTTTAATCAGGTATGGGATATTTGAGAAAATGGTATGACATAACTTCTGGGTACAATTCTTTGAATGACAAAGAAAGGTGAGCCAGTGGTGAACTGGAGAATATGAACCAAACAGCTTCTAGCAAGAAAAAGTAATACTCCACACCGCCAATAAACTTTTAATAAAACGACAAAGCTTTCAGATACAAATTATCCTTCTTCAGTGACTTACATAAAACAGCCATAAAGGCAGCATTTTTAAATATTATTCAAACACATCACATGACACAGCAGCCTATCAGCAACAACTATTACATTCTTTAAAAGCACAGCAGCAATAACATACATATGTAATACAGTCACTATTTCTTCACTTTTTGTTGTTTAAATTTCAAAACTGGTTTCAAAGTAACTTGTTTATTGAGACCTGGATATTTGTCTGCTTCCAGACGAATAATCCATTCATACTCTTTCATATCCACACTGTTTGTTAGGTCTCCACGTCTAACATTTGGGTATACTACATGTACAGCTCTAAAGCTAAACTGATGTGCATCATCAGTTTCACTCATATGTTTAACCAAGGAGTTAGTTAATACTTCTCTCCGAATCTCAGACCTATGCTCTATTATGCTGTCTTTTAGCCTTCTAGTCGATTTTCCAACATAGAAACCCAAGCATTTGTTACAGGTGGCAAGGTATATGAGAGACAGTGTATTACATGTTACACTACAGCAAAAGGTGAACCTTTTGCCATTCACAGGATGTACAAATTCAGTGGATTGATTTATACTTGAAAAGCAGGAACAATTATACCAGGGGAAAGTACCCTTTCTATTAACCACCAATGCAGTGTTATTATTTAGAAAAAAATCCTTATAGCATAGTAATTTCTTTAGATTGCTACAGTTACGATAAGCAAACCTAGGTCTATCTAGAAGCTAACTTTCATGACCCGGTACAGTCTTCAGGATATCCCAGTTATTACTAATAATGTCTTATAAGTCATGAAATATTTTAGAGGCTGGAACAAAGTCACACACAACTCCTCAGAGGCAGTCTCCGTCTGACTAAAAAAATAGGATCTAGCTTTTGAGTCCCTTAGTTCTAAGACATCTCTTCTAGCTACATTCATCTCCCCCATACTGTAGCCTCTTTCAGTAAAATTATTGGTCATTTCCTGCATCTGAATATGACAAACCTCTGGCCGAGTATTCAGCCCACTGGCTCATAGGTACTAGCTTTTAAGGACACTTTTAAAGGTCCTTTGCGCATGCATGCTCTTCTTGTGCAGGTATTTATTTACCTGTACGTCTTTTTTACATATACTTGTCTCTAGACCAGACCCTGTCATTTGTAACTTAACATCCAAAAAATTTAAAAAATCCTCAGAAAATGCCATTTCAATTTTAAGAAACTTAAGAGTAATATTCAGATACTCATAGAAACTATGTAGTTCTACAACAGTACCATGCCAAGCCAAAAAAAAATTGTCCACAAAACGTTTGTAGAATGATATTTTAGACGCATACATGTTAGCATTTCCATACAGGTGAACATTTTCCATTTACCCAATGTTAGATTCGCATAAGTATTGGCTACAGCAGTGCCCATAGCCGTTTCAGATATGTAGTGATAGACCTGTTTATTAAATGTAAAAATATTGTTTTCCAGAACTAGATCCAAGAGTTCACATACGGTTTCAATATTTTTGGCAGGAAGACGTCCATACTCCTGCAAAATCTCCCTAATACAATCAATTCCATAACTATTTGGAATCACAGTAAAGAGGGATTTTATATCTAATGTCACCAGAATCAAATGGTCATGGGCACAGCTGTTATACCAAGTATGTAACTGTGTTAGAAAATCTCCTGTGTCCTTAATGTAACTCCGTACATACTTCAAGTAATCCTTTAAGAGGTCCAGTAAGTAAACTGATATACATTCAGTCATCCACCCCCTTCCTGATACTATTTGTCTCAATTGGGGTTTCTCCAGGGATTTATGGATTTTAGGTAGTCCATTGAGCACAGGAATAGATAGGCATGCTTAAAAAGTGGAAGATATCAATATCTATATCTCCCATCACCTGCAGATCATACACACGTTTATCTTACTAATCATAACATCTATTTCTTTACCATTAATAGATTTAAAAGTCTGTCCATCTGACAAGAGCATGGCCATACATTGTAGATATTGTTCTACATCCATTACTACAATGGCACTTCCTTTATCAGCTTCCTTAATAATTATCTGAGTAGTATTCTGCAACGATTTTAATGCTTGGGTTTCCTCAGATGTTAAGTTATATATTTTAGCAAAGCTTTTTCTATCATAAAGGTTACAAATCTCCTTTTCACAAATATTATTGAAGACACTGACAACAGGGTCATTAACAGGAATGAAGGTACTACTACTTTTCAAATGACAACCCACAGAGCTATTACTGCCCTTAAAAATATTTTTTAAATTCAGACCCCTTGAAAATAGATTCAAATCCATAATTGCGTGCACCAAATCATCAGTGCCTGCTGGGACAAACTTAGTCTCACGTGATAGCAAAGACATCGCTGCCTCAGTTAACTTATAATTGGAAAGATCAACAACCACAGAATGAGTCTCCTTAGGAGTTTCTTTATCCAAAACTACTTTAATAGCAATCTGACCAGTGGCCTCTGTATTAGGATGTACAGGATGTCCATTAGATAAAATGGAAGTATTCACATCAATAGTCACTACCACATCATTATTAAATGATTGTCCTATATTTGAAAATTTCCCATCAGCTCTAAACCTTCAGATCGGACAGAAGTATTCACATTAGTAGATATCATTGCATCATTATTAGTAAGTTGTTCCATATTTAAAAACTCTCCCATTGGTTGTAGATCTACAGTCATACAACCAAGTTCGTTACTAGATTGAACCATATCTGAAGGGCAATTGGATGTCTCTTCAATAGCACTTTTGTTAGAAACTAACTCAGCCTGGTCAGCCATCTGACCAATAAATGGATCTACAGGGCCATTACCAGGGACAATCATCTCCTAGGCATTATTATTATCCCTTACATTTAGAGGGACTCTTGAAAGGCCCATATTCTCAACTAATAGATCACAACCCACTGTAATGTCAACATCCATTACCTCCATCATACAGCTGATCAGGTATATTCCCATCAGTGATGAAACAAAATAAAAAGCCAGCACTCAACGGTAACCAATATGTTTTAATCCTTCCCTTCCTTCAGACCAGTTTCAGCATCAAACCTTCTTCAGTGATCTTACATACATAATTCAGGAAAAATATTTATACACATCCTGTATTCTCAATTATGACATAATTTCCCACATTTAACTAATTAAGCCCCCAAGTACATATAAGGCATTTTACCAAACTGAACAATATTCTTATAATCTCAGATGAAATATGTATATAGCCAACCATATATTAGTAAACTATTGATACATATAAAATCCATAATGAATACACATAATTAACAAAACCTCATAATTTGTCATTAAGTCCTGGATGAAATAAGGCGCCTAACTTAATGATCCATTTTCTTTCTTTTTGAGTCAAAACAGTATGCAACCCTGTTTGGTTGATCTATTTCCCTTGACCTGATCTATAATAACAAATACAAAAGTGTCAGTTCTATGTGACTGACAGTGTCTATATAGTGCATTAGTTATTTTATTGTGAAGTAAGTCACTCAGATGTTCCGAAATGTGACACCTTAACTGCCTAGAGGTCTGCCCCACATAAAAGGCAGAACATTGGCAAGTAGCCAAATATACTACACAGTCAGAACTGCAATTTCCGAAAAACTGAATTTCAAAAATGTGACCAGTATTTTTACTACTAAAACATGTAGTTTTAAATGAGAAGTTATGTACCTACCATAACGTTCCATGTTAGTTGTCTTCTCTCGCCTTCTTTCTTGCTTGATGGGTTCGGAGCCGATCCTCGGCTCCGACTCGGCACTTGCTAAGCTCGAGAGTCACTTTTACCAGCTTGAGGCAGCCCCATATCCCATGATGCAAGGCAGTAAGTACCCAGATCTCGTTTGATGACAAAAGGGCAATAGCACCTAGCATAAAAACTTCCCAAAGGAAGAAAGAAGAAGAGAAAAACCTGCAGGATGGTAGAAGGACCAGCTCTGTATGGTCTTCAGAACTATCATTCTTTGTAGAGAAAGGTCTGTCCAGGCCTGGGGGAAGGAGGGAGGGTCGCAAGAAAGAAGGCGAGAAGACAACTAACATGGAACGTTATGGTAGGTACATAACTTCTCAATGTTAAGTTGTCAATCTCGCCTTCATTCTTGCTTGATGGGACCGCGTCCCTAGCACCTCTATCCTGGGTGGCTCAATGGAACAGACTCTTGAGGACTGTAGAGCCAAAACTGGCTCTGTCCCTGGAGGCCAAATCCAATTTGTAATGGGAAACGAATGTATGAGGAGTGGCCCAAGTGGCCGCTGCACAAATAGTGTCTAAAGGAAGTCTAGCTTGAAAGGCTGTAGAAGTAGCTAAGCTTCTGGTTGAATGTGCTTTAGGTTTTGAGCACAGCTGTTTTCCCCTGAGCCGATAAATTTCAGAGATGACAGAAGAAAGCCATCTAGATAAGGTCACTTTTGAGACAGGAAGGCCTTTCTTGTTATCAGCATAGGAAACAAAGAGTTGATCGGATTTCCTGAATTGTTTTGTTCTGTCCAAATAATATCTGAGTTGGCGGTGGACATCAAGATAATGTAGTTTTGTTCGATCTGTTTGAATAGTTTGGAAAAAATACAGGGAGGTCAATGGCTTGATTCAAATTAGTCTTTGAGGCGACCTTAGGCAAAAAGGTCGGATTAGTTCTCAATGATACTCTGTCTTTGTGGAAGACCAAATAGGGGGGGCGAACAGATAGAGCATGAAGTTCAGACACCCTCCTAGCCGATGTAATAGCTACCAGGAATAAAGTTTTCCATGAAAGAAATTTCAGTGAACAAGAAACAGCTGGCTCGAAGGGGGGAAGGATCAAGGATGTCAGCACTAAATTTAGGTCCCATTGAGGAGGAGGACTCCTGACTGGAGGCTTCAGGAGGAAAATTCCTTTCAAGAAGGCTCTACAAAGCCTGTGGGACATAATGTTGTGATCTGCGAACCAGACATGAAAGTTCGAGATAGCAGCCAACTGAGCTCTAACTGTGGAAGAAGAGGAGCCCGCATGAAAAATCTCCGCTAAGAAATCCAAAACTGCTTGAACTGGAGCAGTGAAGGGATCAATATTCTTGGCTTTAGCCCAATAAGAGAAACGTTTCCATTTGCTTGTATAAATCCTCCTGGTAGAGGATTTTAAGGAAGCTACTAGGATGTCTCTAACAGGGTTAGAGATCATAGGAAGCCTGGCTAAGGAAGGAAGTGGAGCAACCATGCTGTGAGGTTGAGAGAAGGGATAGACCGGTGCAGCTGACCGGATTGGTGAATCAGAAGATCTGGCACTGGGCCCAGATGCCACGGCTGCACCAAAAGGTGACGATGGAGGAACGGAAACCAAATTTGTCGAGGCCAATAAGGAGCAATGAGAATCAATTTGGCTCTCAAAACGGTTGCTTTCTGGATAACTTGAGGGATCAGAGGAAAAGAAGGAAAGGCATAAAGAAGTCCCTGGGGCCAATCCTGGGTCAGAGCGTCTCTGGGGGGATGGCCTGGCAGTGGGAAGAGAGAGAAGAAGTCTGGGCATTTGCTGTTTTGGGGAGTAGCAAAAAGATCGCAACATGGGCGACCCCATTCCAGAAAAATCTCTTCCACTATAGATTGCTTGAGAGACCACTCGTGAGGCATGAGAATAGCTCTGCTCAATCTGTCCGCTAAAATGTTGGTTTTCCCAGGGATGTGCGTTGCTACCAGAAACCGATGAGAGGAGATTGCCCATTGCCAAAGTCTGAGCGCTTCTCGACACAAGGGGTAGGACTTGGTTCCGCCCTGTTTGTTGATATACCAAACTACAGACATGTTGTCTGTGTGGACTGCAATTGTCCCTGTGGGAAGAAAGTCGTTGAGGGCTTGCAACGTTAAAAGCACTGCTCTCATCTCTAGGACATTTATGTGCAGGTGGTATTCGAAAGGTTGCCACATCCCATGAACCATCCTGCCCTGATAATGACACCCCACCCGATCAGGGAGGCATCCGTGGTGACAGTGGCTACCGGGGATGGGGGTACAAAGTGTCTGCCTTGGTGAATCTGGGGAGAAGTGATCCACCAAGCAAGATGATTCTTGCAAATCTGTGTCACCAATATTTGGTGACGCATTGGAAGTTGTTGGTAAGACCACTGAGTGAACAACATCCATTGAAGAAGGCGCATGTAGAAGCGAGCCAGTGGAAGAAGAGTAATGGCCGCAGCCATGAGGCCAAACACCTTTAGAACCATTCTGGCCTGTACCTTCTTGTTGGCTACAATGATCCTGACGTGACTTTGAATGTCTGAAATTCTTTGATCTGTAAGGGTAGCTGACATCCGAACAGTGTTTAAGTTTGCGCCTATGAAAGTAATAGACTGGCAGGGCAATAAGGATGATTTTTCGGAGTTGATCGAGATGCCCAATTGAGAACAAAGATTTATTGTGTAATCCCTGGCTTGAAGAAGCTGATGCCTGGTGGTGGCTGAAAGGAGCCAGTCGTCGAGATACGGAAACACCTGGAATCCTTGAAGTCTCAGGTGAGCCGTGACCACTGCCATACATTTGGTGAACATTCTGGGGGCTGTAGTGAGACCAAAGGGCAGGGCTCTGAACTGGAAATGACTGGACCCCAGCCGAAAGCGGAGAAATCTCCTGGAGCGTCTGTGAATTTTTATGTGATAGTACGCATCCTGAAGATCTATTGAGCACATCCAGTTGTCCTTCTGTAAGAAGGGCAGAATTGACTGAAGAGTGACCATTCGGAATCTTGTCTTCCTCACAGACTTGTTGAGTCTGCTGAGATCCAATATTGGTCTCCAGTCTCCCGTCTTTTTGGGGACCAAAATGAACCTTGAGTAGATTCCGGGCTCTGAATGATCTGTTGTAACTGGCTGAATGGCTCTTTTTTGCAGTAGTTTTAAGACTTCTAACTCTGCAATTTCCCTTAGACCGGGTGGTACATCTGGAAGGGAATTTGAGTGATAGAAAAGACTTTCCTCGAAAGGAATTTTGTAACCCTCGGATATGATCGACTGTACCCATCTGTCTTGAGTGAGGGAACGCCAGGCTTCTGGGTACAGCGATAGTCTTCCCCCGACTGCCTCCAAGGACGGACAGCCGGGCAACATCTCAGGGATGCTGAAAGGGCTTGTCAGAGAGAGGCTCTCTGCTTCCCTGCCAGCAGCATAACCCAAGTGTAATGACTGAAACAGTGAAACACGATGAACATCATTGGGTAAATGGGAAAATGTTCACCTGTATGGAAATGCTAACATGCATGCTTCTAAAATATAGTTCTACAAACGTTTTGTGGACGATATTTTTTTTTGGCTTGGCATGGTACTGTTGTAGAACTACATAGTTTCTATGAGTATCTAAATAATACTCTGAGTTTCTTAAATTTGAAATGGCATTTTCTGAGGATTCTTTAAATTTTTTGGATGTGAAGTTACATATGACAGGGTCATGTCTATAGACAAGTATATATAAAAAAGACGTACAGGTAAATAAATAACTGCACAAGAAGAGCATGCATGCGAAAAGCACCTTTAAAAGTGTCCTTAAAAGCCAGTACCTATGAGCCAGTAGGCTGAATACTCAGCCAGAGGTTTGTCATATTCAGATGCAGGAAATGACCAATAATTTTACTGAAAGAGGCTACAGTATGGGGGAAATAGAAGTAGCTAGAAGAGATGTCTTAGAACTAAGGGACTCGAAAGCTAGATCCTACTTTTTTAGTCAGACTGAGATTGCCTCTGAGGAGTTGGATGTGACTTCGTCCCAGCCTCTAAGATACCTCATGACTTATAGCAGAGCTAGCAAAACAATAGAAGATATTATTAGTAATAAACTGGGATATCCTGACGGCTAAACCAGGTCATGAAAGTTGGCTTCCAGATGAACCTAGGTTTGCTTATCGTAACTGTAGCATCTAAAGAAATTACTATGCTATAAGGATTTTTCTCTAAATAATAACACTGCATTGGTCTTTAATAGAAAGGGTACTTTGCCCTGCTATAATTGATCCTACTGTTCAAGTATAAATCAATCCACTGAATTTGTACATCCTGTGAATGGCAAAAGGTTCACCTTTTGCTGTAATGCGACATGTAATACACCATCTATCATACACCTCGCCACCTGTAACAAATACTTGGGTTTCTATGTTGGAAAATCGACTAGATGGCTAAAAGACAGCATAATAGAGCATAGGTCGGAGAGGAGTATTAACTAACTCCTTGGTTAAACATATGAGTGAAACTGATAATGCACATCAGTTTAGCTTTAGAGCTGTACATGTAGTATACCCAAATGTTAGATGTGGAGACCTAATAAATAGTGTGGATATGAAAGAGTATGAATGGATTATTCGTCTGGAAGCGGACAAATATCCAGGTCTCAATAAACAAGTTACTTTGAAACCAGTTTTGAAATTTAAACAACAAAAAGTGAAGAAAAAGTGACTATGTATTACTTATGTATGTTACTGCTACTGTGATTTTAAAGAACTTAGTTGTTGTTGCTGATAGGCTGCTGTGTCATGTGATGTGTTTGAATAATATTTAAAAATGCTGCATTTATGGCTGTGTTATGTAAGACACTGAAGGCTAGTTTGCATCTAAAAGCTTTGTCGTTTTATTAAAAGTTTATTGGCGGTATGGAGTATTATTTTTTCTTGCATAATTCTTTGAACCCAGGAATCTTCTGTTATGGGTAGCCAGGCTCTTTGGTGTACAGACACATACCACTAACTGCCTCCGTAGGGTAACAGTTGGGCAGCCCTACAGGAGTGCTGATGGGGCTTGTCTGAGAAGGAATTCCAGAAATCCAGCTTCTGCTGTCCAACCTTTGCCATGGGGGCGGCATCTTCTGTTAGAGTTCCCCCTCTGCCCCTGGAAGAACTATCTCCTTATTAGTATTGGAAAGGACCCTAGGATTTACAGAAAGTACAGTTGTGTACATTTCCCATAAATGTAGATGTTCGAGTGTATTCACTGTTGCTGTCATTACATTTGGGTAATCCTGCTGGCAGGTTGCCCTCAGTCGGCCTGAATTTCAAAGTCCTGGGTCCTGAGTCGGCTGCTGTCACCCCTTCCATGACGTCAGGTCGTCAGGGGTATAAAAGAAGCAGCCGACGCCATTTTCTTCAGTTTTTCTTGCCCCAGATGTCAGGTGCCCCCTAAAAGGGTAGCCAGAATTTATATATATATATATATATATATATATATATATAAAATACATGCACCAATATAAATTTTACCTTCATCTACAAGCAAATACACCACATAGGTTGTATAAATCAGAGAAGGAAAGAAAAGTTCCAGCAGTAAAAAAACACAATATCTTGAGTTTCCAGCGGCATGGCCAACTCCACGTGGATGTCGGTAGCGGCCTGCGACTCTAAAGTAGCAGGCGTCAGGGGCTGCGAAAGTGCTTCACTGAGAACCTGCGAACCGGCGACTGGCTTAGGAGAAGCTTCGTCGGTTTTGGACCTCGGTTGTTTATCTCTCTCTCTTTTTCTTTGCGTTTTTTGTGAACTCCGGTAGTCAGATGGCTATCCTACGACATTTCTGGATAATTAAACCGGCATCCAAAATAGTTTAAAGCAAAATCATACCGATGCTTAATAGTGCGTTGGTTAAATCTAGCACAAAACAGACAACCAGAAACGTTGTGATCAGGGCCTAGGCAAGGAATACAGTAAGAATGAAAGTACATATGAGCTATTTGCTTTCCACAAGAAATACAATTATTGACTTTTTCTGACATCGGTCTGGAGCAAGAAAAACTTCGGATCTGAAATTCGAACACGAAAATCTCAGGAGTCGGCCAACCGGCACTTGTGAACTGCTTCTGCTTCGGGCACTTTGCAGCAAGAAAGACTGAAGAAAATGGCGTTAGCTGCTTCTTGTATACCCTTGACAACCTGACGTCAGGATGGGGTGACAGCAGCGGAAGCAGGACCCAAGACTTTGAAATTCAGGCCGACTGAGGGCAACCTGCCAGCAGGATTAATCAAATGCAATGACTGCAGCAGTGAAACACGAAGAACATAGGCGTCTTTCTTCCTTCTCGTTGATTCTGGGACAAGGGTATTTGAGGTGTAGAAAAATGTACCTCTATGGCAGACAAAGTCTTTCCCATTTGCTCACATCTGGAGAGAGTGTCTTTCACTTTAGAGTCAAATAAGGAAGATCTGTTAAATAGGGCAGTGATGAATGAAGACTTAAAGGGCTCCGCAAAATCACATAGATGCATCCAGGCATGTCTCCTAATAGCCAAGCCTGAACACGCTGCCTGTGAGGTACTTTCTATTGCATGGAGAACCAGCCTCATGGATGCATAAGATATCAATTGAAGGGTGGACAGTTGTGAGGAAAGTCAATTTTGGTACTTGGCAGACAGACCCTGAAAGAGATTTGAAGAATTCTTTAGTCAAATCTCTTTTCATCCTTGTAAAATACCAGATAATTCAGGAACCCCAAAGCAAAGGTTGCTGAAGCATAAACATGCTTACTGAATCTGTCCAAGGCCATGGACCTCCTTTTAGGAGGATGGAAACAACAACTCTGCTCCACAAGCTCTTTTTTAGTGGATGCTGCCATAGCCATGACATCAACTAGGACCTCCTTCCCCCAGTGTATCCTATCCTTGGGAGGGACTAAAAATCTGTCTGGATACTTAGGAATGGGCTTCACAGTATCCAGTTTCTTCCACACCCAGCAAGAAATGAGATGTATAAGATCATCTGTTGGGGGGGGGGCATTCTAGATGTAGCTGGGTCAGACCCAAAAGCCTCCTGGCACACCATCTCCTCTTGGGAAAGGGTATCAGAAGACAAACTAGCTTTTTTAAGAGCTCAATAATTTCTCCAAATGAAACATGTTTAGATGGAGATCTGGGGACTCTTTCCCTTCACTGAAATCAGTGTCCTCCATGAAATAGATTCCTGATGGGAATCCAAATGTCTCCCTTCACATGTTCTCTTCTGAGGAACCTCATCAGCAGGATGGTCTGGTTAGGTAGGGACTGACTGAAGATTTGAACAGGTTGGCTGCCCCAGTGAAATGGAAGAACAAGGGTCAGAGCAAAGACCTGAAGGAGGTAAACTGATCTGATCTGAGGGGAGTAGAGATGTCCTTTCACTAAATAAAGGGAAGACCCTCTCCACAATCTCAAAGGTAGAGTGCTTAGGGGAGAATGAAGCCGATAGTAAGAGTTGACATCTTCCAAACCACTGGCCCCTGTAACCCTAAGCACTCCACCTGAGGATGGACTTGGACCCAAGCTGTCCAAGTGGCAGAGACCGCTCTGATTACTTTAGAGTTGACTCTGGTCCCCCAGATCTGGCACCAACACTTTGGCTCTCAGAATCCTCCAGTTCCAAAAAGCTCAGACTGATGACTCAGGGAAGAGACCGGAGTTGAAGAATGAATTATGTTTGCATCAGATAAGGATACCCCCAGGGATCTTGGATCCAAGGGCTCCGAAACTGCAGGTTAGACTGGAGAAGGAGAAACCAAAGGAGAAATAGCCATAGGCAGGTTCAGGGATCCAATGGGAGATGGAGCCAAGGATTACACCCATCTGGATCCGAGGAATTTCCTCATCATCTTATCCAACTCAGACTCAGATAAACTCCTGAAAGACTCGAGAGAAGAGGTTGCAGGTGGAGATCTAGAATGTTTCTGGGAGATTCCTGCAAGAAAGGCGAAGGGAGCCAAGATGTTATCGTATCTGGTGGGGTAAAAAGTGACGAGATCTGAGGCGATTTGGATTTTGGACAAGAGGGATCCGAAGTGATTGGATTCAACTTTTTTGATACTTTTGTAGGTAGCTCTGAGGAAGGCGATAAAGAGGATCCAGAGCTCTCTTTCAACAGCATTTATCCTTGGCAGTGGAGTCGGGCTTTGTTTCTCCTTGTCGGGTTTTTTTGAGGGGGGTTTGAGCCCCAGCTGAAGCAGAAAAAGTGGAAGGAAGAAGGCCCTTCAATACAAGTTTATTCCATCTGTCTGTGAGTGCCCAGGAGTTAAAACCAGCACATATGAAGCAATTTGCATATAAATGGGAAGTGCCCAAGCAGTATACATGTTCCCTGTGGGCATGCAAGTTAGGTATTTTACACCCACAGGTAATGCATTTTTTTGAAGCCAGTAGGTTTACTGGAAAAACTGGCATAACTAACAGAGCAATGCTACGAAAAAAAAAATGTAAACAAAGAAGTACTTTTTTCTTTCTTTAAGTTAAGAAAGAAATGTTGCCAACCATGGTAGACAAGAAATACACTAAAAAAGGGATAGAAACATAGAAGAAAGACAGCAAAGTACCAGCAATGACACTATAGAGAAATACTGAATTATCGGTGACAAACACAAAGGAAAACTACAGTAGAGGAAAATTACTGTAAAAGGGAGAAAGGTGATAGAAAAGAATCAGTAAATAGACTAATAGGGAATGAAAAATTTAACTAAGAACTCCCTATTTTAACTAAGAGTTCACCAACAGATTGACAGCAAAAGGATCCAAGTCTGTATCAATGTGGCGACAAACAAGATCTGAGGTATGTTAGGTGGGCCGGGCATTATGAGTAAAAAGAACAGCTCAGGAGTTTGGATCCAAGGATCTGGCAGAAGCAGCCAAGTCAAATTCGAGACCTATCAGCTCATGAATGAATGAAAATGTCAGCAGATTATTTGACAACATTATCTTGAATGTATACATTGTAAATAATTTACTAGCTGTCTTTTACTCTCCCCTTTCTGGGAATGATTCTCATTACTGCCATCATACAATTTTAGATGCTATGTAACAAACAACAACAACTTGTCTCTAACTTAAAACGTAATGTATGTTCTCCAACTTTTTTCTATTATACAACTGCCTCTCTCTGAAAACATCAATATCATGAATGTATACATTTTAAATAATGTACTATCCACCTTTTATTCTCTCCTTTCTGGGAAGAATTTTCCTTACTGCCATCATACAAATTTTAGATGCTTTATAACCATTTTAGATGCTTTATAACAAATGTATAACTTGTCCTAATCTAGGATGTAATAGAAGCTCTTCAATTTTGCTATTCTTTGCTTAGTTTTACTATGTAATATTATACTTTGCTTAGTTTTACTATGTAATATGGAACTTTTCTCCCCGGGCCTCCACTGAAAATGGGCTCCTTGAGCCTAGCGGACCTCCCCGGTCATCAAACTGGAAATAAATAACACTTGGTTACTTAGCAGATACTGCGGTGGTGGTGCTGCGGTAGCATTGTCGCCTCACAGTAAGACGTTGTCCTGTTTGATTCTCAGCTAGAGCGTCTTCTGTTTGGAGACATGCGTGAATGGGCGTACCTTTGTTGAAGGTTGTGCGTCAGGGCTGGCAACTCGGCACGTAAAAATCTACTGCCAATCATTAGCGGACCGGAGTTCTGCTGTGGCGACCCCTAACCGGGAAAAGCCGAAAGACGCAACAACTTGGTTAATTAGCAGGATATATGAAGGATCAGAGGCAAGAATTAAAGTGGGAGGGTTCCTCTCTGATAAGTTGTGTATGAACAGAGGAACCAGACAGGGGTGCCCTCTTACCCCTTTGTTATTTGCTTTATATTTAGAGCTGCTGACAAAGAAAATAAGTCTCAGAAATTCAAGAATATTATTGCTATGTCTTTATTTGCAGATGATATTATTTTGCATTTCACATGTACAGAAAAGGGCATCTCATTACTATAGAACATTTTGAGACAGTTTCAATTTTTTTCGGGATAAAAAATGAATTTAGAAAAAAACAATAGCTATGCACACAATAACTGGTTCAGCAATACCTATACTTACAGGCGTAAAATAAGATGAAGTATTTAGAAATATGGATTAAAAAGGTTTCTGCTATGGCAGCTAAGAATATGTGGGAAAAGACTAAACAAAAGATGATTAAAAAAACTGAGAAACTGAAAGATCTTTTTTTATGGATATGGATAGTTAGGTACAAGCAGTTAAAATGTTAGTCCCTTAGCTTTATACACAGGTCAAGCATATCTTTTATCAATAACAGAAGTAGTGGACAACAATAAAGAGTTGAAGGAATTAATCTGGGAGGAGAAGAGTGCAAAGGATAAGCTGATCCTTCCAACAGGACAAAGTGTTTTAGGAATAACTGATTTGAAGGGATATTTAACAGCTACACAGTTAAGGCTCACACACATAACACAAGCAGGTGGTGATAATTCAAAGTGGAAAAGGATGATGAAGTAGGGGGAAGTTTAAAAAATAAGGAAAGAGTGGGATTTTGGATGCAGATCCTTAAAGAGAACAACAATAACCCTACAGAATATTATATTCATAAAGTAGCAGAATGTATTCTAAACCCAAAGCCAACAACAGAATGGAGAAAAGAAATTGTTGCCAATAGAGATGACTAAGTAGGCATACAGAAAACAGGCAAGAGGGAGCTGGAATTTAATGGAGAAAACTGGCACAGGAACCAAGCTATTGGGAGCAAGCAACAAGATAGAGAAAAGTGTGGAAGACTTGGCCTGGTAGAATTTTTTGTTGCAGCTAGAAGCCACTGTTAAAAAAGGGAAAATATGCAGAACATCTAAAATAGTGCACGAAAACTAGAACAATCAATCAGAAGAAGTTAGATTAGGAAAAGAGACTGGAAAAATCAATTTACAAGGGAACAATGAGAAGCAATACATATGGCTCACAAGTATGCAAAAAGAAAATGAAGAGTTGGGCTTTTTGCTTGCAAGTGTTTGCATAGGCATTTTTATACCCCACTCAGACTTCAAAGAATTTTTCAACAGGTAGACAGCAAATGGTGGTGGTGTGATGGGAGAGAAAGAGATTAATTGGGAACATAAATTATGGAAGTGTAATGAGGTGGCAGATTTTTAAAAAAATCCCTACAGAGTACTCTTGTCAGAAATAATGGATAAGCAAATGGCTGCAAATATGGAAATGATTCTTTTGAAATGGGGACACAGGGTCTGAATTGCCTAGACATAGTAAGGTTAAGTCTAATAATACTGGTTGCAAAAAAGCAATTACTAGAAGATAGAAATCAAAGTCTCAATCAACCAACTGTATTTAAAGTATTGAATATTTCAAAAGAGATAAAAGAACTGGGGGAGGCATCTTTGGAAAAATGAAGGAGCAAATTACATAGAAATAAATGTAAATTGTGAGAAAAATACATGCAGAGTAATGTTCATGTGGAAGAGTGAGGTTTAAAGGAAGGCAAGAACTGAACAAGTTATGTAATGTTGGACTGATAGATAAAAAGAAACAAAAGATATCTGATGTAAAGTGTATGTAAAAGGAAAAATAATACTATGCCTCATTTTCTCTTAATGTATGTTTGCCTATGTCTTAAGTAAAAATTTAATAAAGGTGTTCAAAGAGTTTCTTCTTCCCCTCTACATTACATACATAAACTGAACCACTGGCACCTGCTCTTCAGTTGTTATCTTTCCAAGACAGTAGAGGCAACACTTGTGCAGGTCTTGCCTGGTGATGTGATGGTGAAACAGATATACTTAGACATATGAAAAAACTGTGCAAGCAGTAAGCAGTAAAACAGAACCTTTGTTTTCTGGGTACAGGTATGCTTATGCCACAGACAAATTACTTCAATGTATACCTCATCAGAGGACAGCAGATATTCTTGAACATGGGATGCCCAGAAAGAAGATAAATCTATGTACACCCAACCAAAGATAAAACTATAAGTGTCCTCAGCAACGGATCTTGGGATAGTCATACCTTTGAAGTAAACGGGATACAATAATCCTAACTCACTCAAGCCTATAACACCTTTTTGTATACTTCCAGCTCACACCTATACCTCCTTATTTTGTATGTAACTTTTTAGGTTCTAGCTTCTTTAACAAGTTCACTAACCACATAATGTGCAGTATTAGAAAAATGTTAGGCTGGGATGCCTTGTAGTGGAGAAATTAATCTGGTCATATTTTCATAACAGAGAGACCTACATTGCATTGAGGTATATGATATGAAACAGCAATGTGGGATACAGGACAGTTCACTGTCAATACTCGTTTTCATCCCACTATACTGGAAATATTCCAAGTTGTTTGATAGTAGTTCTTTAAAAAAAAAAAAAAAAACAATATTTCCATATGTACTTAATAATTCAAAAACTAGTGGTTTACAAACTCTTGCTTGACATCAGGTGAAACTTGAGATGTAAACTGTCTGATATTTGTACTGTAAGTTGCATATCTTGAGATACAGCCAGTATTTGTATTGCTAATTATATAAATTAAACATATGTGTTCACATTTCCTTGGATATCTCAATAAACATGCACTTATAAAGGAATTTCTTGTCATGTCAAACCTTATGTCCAGTTAATAAAAATGCTCTAACAATGTACGTCTAGGTTGCATAGTTTTCAAAATAAAATTTGTTTGAGAAAGTTTAGAAAAAAATATAATTTGGGTTTGTGTGCAATATATTACAGAAAAGAACGCACAGAGTATTAGCACTGTAAAGAATACTTCTTACTGATGACATTATTTGCACAGTTTTAATAGCTTTTGTTCACAAAATACAGTAGCGTGTCAATTATCCGAACTAATTGGGACCAAGGGTAGTTCGGATAATCAAACTGTTCAAATAATCAAACATATAATTGAACCAGATAAAAAAACTTCTAAAATCTTGTTTTTTCTACATGCAAGAATACACTTTTCAACCATTCAGTGATTCCAGTGGACAATAAAGAATATTTTTCACACACGAGCTGGCTACAAACTCAAAAAACATGCTCAAGCAAATCCATATAATATTAAGATATTTAGATGTTTATGATTTTTTCCTACCCAAAAAACTTTGGAAGGCTGGTTTGGATAACTGATGTTTTGGATAATCGACATACAGATACTAGTCTCTCTACTGTATTTTCATTTACTTTGGAAGGCTGGTTTGGATAATTGACGTTTTGGATAATCGACATACAGATAATAGCCTCTCTACTGTATTTTCATTTTGTATCTCATGCTTTTTATTTTTTTTTCTTCAAAAAATGTTCTGGAATGCAAGATATGTGAAGGCTGATAGAGATATGACATTCCACACCACAAAGGATTTCTAGACCAAACCTTGTGGAACTCTACATATAGTGAGACATTTACTGGATTTTGGTGGGCAACATATTTAAGCCCTCCTTATTTATCACTCCTTAATCCAAGGACTGACTTCTGAACTGCCTGCATCTTCCAAAGACTGTGTTACCTATTCATGTTGAATATTCACTTTCTGCAAAGTACATAGGACATTATTGCACAAAATCTGCCCCTTAATGTGTCTCTGCTGCTTTAATGGACAAGAGTTCAGAGAATTCTATGTAGTATCAGAGCTATTTTTGTTCTCATAAAAAGCTGGTGAGTCCCAGAAAAAGAGTATTACTTCAGCAATGGAACTGGGAAATAGAAGTGTATTACACAACAATTAAACTCAAACAACTACCCTTAGTACTAAACAGTGGGAAGGAAATATACAAAAGTAAATGTCATGCATGTAGAAACATTATACAATAGCATCCTCTCACAGTTACCAATAAGTTAGTAAGGTAGCAGCTAGAGCTCTCACAGAAGTTAAAGCCTAAACATTGAACAAACTTGGCAAGAAACTCCTGTCTTTTAGACTGCCTGAAAGAGGTTAGGCAAATTGTCTGATGTTTCACTGCAAAGTACAGAAATGCTGACCCTGACTCAAGACATTGCGGAGAGGGAACTCAAAAGTCACTCAGGAACACAGGGACATGCTTTCCTCTGACGAGAAATTTCTATAAGCAGTAATTAGAACTGATCCATTCTACTGCACAAGACAGTGTTAAAGTGGCTCAGCTACCTTTGAACTGTATACTGGAAGGCTCAGGGGTGTTTGTTAATACTGTCTAGGTGCCTTGTGGACTAGCAGTAGACATAACTGTATACCATGGAGTCTCCTGTGGGAAGACCTACAACAGCAGAGGGTCCCAGGTCTAATGATGTACACTTCTCATTCCTGTATTTGAGGAGTGAAGTTTGTGTCTACATTCCTAATGTTTTAGAATGATGAACACCATTGTGTGGGCAGAGGTCTCCAACACATGTGTTTGTGACTTTCACCAGCAGGATATCAAACGTACAGTCAAGGTCTGGAGTACATCCAGTACAGGGAACAAAGGGCTGCGTCTTTGCTGACTGCAGAAAATGCTATCTTCTTTAGGCCCGAGCGACTGTAATCTGCGATGTGCACTGAAATGATGGTGTGAAGTTAGAAGGGAGGTCTTCATAACAGGGGTGACTGGGAGACTGACCCTAAATTGGTGCAGTGGGAGCATTACTGTAGGCAGTGTACAAGCAAAAGGTGATGAAGCAAGAGCTGAATCACACATTGAAGCTCCTTCTGGTCAGTTTATGTCATTATCCTCACCTACAGTCATGAGACTTTGACAATGACCTACAGGATGAGTGTAGATACAGGCAACATAAATCAGGTTCCTTTGAAAGGTAGCTGGGCTCAATCTTTGTCTCTCAGTGAGGAACTCAGCAAACAGGGAGGATCTTTGAAGAAAGTATAGTTGTGTAAGATCTTACAATAATGGAAGATGTCCTTTTCTTCCCTGTTGCAGTATTCCTTACAATAGGTATTCCCTGATAAGGGCAGCCCGACATCCTGCCAGTATATCAAAGGCTTTAGGTTGCTTTAAGGTAAGCCATACATCAACATGTATGCTCCATGCATATAACATAAGGTATAAAAGTGACGTCTGGATGTATCATCCTCAGAACTGAGAGTTCCAGTGCAAATGCCAGTCCAAGGAAAAAGAGGTAACCAGTACATCCACAACAGAAACAAACTAAGGGGAGGTGGGAGGGAGTGAATATTGCAACAATAAAGAGAAGGACATGTACCAGTATGGTAAGATCTTGCACAACTGTACTCTCTCCTTCCATATCACTGTTGCAGTACTCTTTGTAAGAGGGAGAGTGCAAAAACTCGGAAAGAAGAGAGGGAGGAGGATGGACAGCAGAGCTCTCCAGAAACCCATGGAGAATGGCCCTAGCAAAGCCAGCTCTAGCTATGGATATCACATCCAACTTATAGTGCTTGGTAAATGTATGCACAGAAGTCCAGGTAGGTGCTTCTAGAATTGAGTTAGTATCCAAACCCTTGAAAAAAGCACCAGAAGAAGCCGCAGCCCTAGTAGAATGAACCTTAACAGAAGAAGAAAGGCTCTTGTCATGGGAGGCATAACAGTTTGCTTGGAAACACCCAAACCTAAGGACATAGGATGAAAGCAAACAAAAAGCTGATCACATTTATGAAAAGTCTTGGTCTTATCCAAATAAAATCTGAATTGTCCATGCACATCCAAAGTGTGCAGCACCTTCTCACTAGCAGATTGTAGAGAAGGGAAAAAATCGGGCAAATGAATAGACTGATTAAGAGACAACTCATTGACTATCTTGAGCATAAAATAATGATTAGTACAAAGAGACACCCTGCCCTTATGGAAAACTAAAAAAGGAGGACAAGGCAAAAGAGCTTGAAGCTCAGATACCAGTATGGCAGAAGAAAGGGCCAACAAAAGTATGGTCTTCCAAGAACAATGCTGTAAGGAGGCTGAAGCTACAGGCCCAAAATGAACCTGGGACAAATTTTATAAAACAAAATTAAAATCCCACGGAGGAGAGGCAGGCTTCCTGGGAGGCCTAATATGAAGGATGCCTTTAAGAAACTGTTTAGTTTCAAATCTATAAGATAAAAGAGGAGATAAAGGCAGAAAAGCTGAAATAGCAGATAAGTGGGCCTTAACAGAAGAATACACAAACCAAACATTGAGCAGTTCACACAGATAAGATAGAACCAAAGGAACATCCACAGAAAGTCGATGCAGGTTACAAGACAGACACCAAACCGAAAACTTCTTCCATTTGGATAAAGAGGATTTCCTAGTTGTGGGCTTCCTGGGGTTCTGCAAGACCTAAGCACGTCCTCAGAAAAAAAGGTGTCTGTACGGAATCAAAATCCTATCACCCACACTGTCAGCTGAAGAATGGCCAGGTGAGGATGGATGTGAGATCCCTTGTCTTGTGTCAGTATGTCCACCCTGTGAGGTAACTTGTGATGATTGCCCTTGGCTAAATGAAAAAGAAGGAAACAATGCTGTCTCGGCCAAGAGGCAGTCACCAGCAAGACTTTAGGAGCATCTTGTATTTTGAACAGGACTTTTGAAAGGAGAGGAAAGGGAGGAAAGGTATAAAGAAACATCTCCTTCCAAGAAAAAGAGAGGGTGTCCACCTTCCAGACCACAGGACTTGGAATTCCAGCACAAAAAAGAAGTTGTCTGTTCAGAGGGGAGGTGACAGATCTACTTCAGGAGTACCCCACTGGTGGACAATGTCCAGAAACACATTCTTGTGAAGCATTCACTCATGGGATTGTGTTATGGACCTGGTCAGTGTGTCTGCCAAAATGTTCTGACCTGAGAGAATATCAACTGCCTGAAGGGTCACATGATACTTGATAGCTAGATCCCAACCTAGAAGAGACAAACGGCAAAGGAGATCACATTCTCCCTTGCTTGTTGACATGCCACATCACTTTAGTATTGTCTGTAAACACCTTCAGAGGCCTGGGGAGAACAGAGGGTGAAATGCTTAACAAGCCAGCAGAAAAGCTCTCATCTCCTTGACAGTGATACGGTCTTTCCTTTGTTGAGGTGACCGAGGACCCTGGCACCTGTAGAGACCAAAAGGATGCCACCCATCCCACATTTGAAGCATCTGTGAACAGCTCCTGAGAGAGAAGAGGGGGTTGAAAAGGAAGCCCTGAACTGACAGTCAACTGCTGAATCCACCACTGAAATTCCAGCTTTAGGCATGGAAGAAGAGGAACTAAGAAGTCCAGGGATGAGAATGCTGAAGCCAAACTGACTTTAGAAACCTCTGAAGTTTTCTCATGTGGAGTTTGGCAAAAGGTAGCATAGGAATGGTGGGGGCCATAAACCCTAGAGCTCTCAGAAACTCTCTTACTGTGATTAAGGCCAGAGAAAGAAGGGACTGAAAGAAAGAAATGAGAGTCAAGATCTTGGGAGGAGAAGGCGGCAGGGATACCAGCACTGGAAGAGTCTGGATCCTGCACCCTAAAAATGCATGATCCAGTGAAGGAGTCAGAAAGGACTTTTGGAAATTTATAGTGAACCCCTAGCTTTGCAGAAGGGAAATGGCAAAGTGAAGATGCTGCAGTAGAACGTCTGAAAAGGATGCCTGATGCAGACCATCGTCCAAGTACAGAATTATATGTATCCCTCGTAGCCTGTAAAAAGGGATCATAGAAGTGAGGCATTTGGTGAATACCCTTGGGGCAGTAGAAAGGTCAAAGAGCAAAGCAGGGAACTGAAAATGCCAGGAAGCAACAGAGAAATGCAAAAACTTCCTGAAAAGGGGATGAATAGGAATGTGAAGATAAGCACCCCTGAGGTCCAGAGACACTAGAAAAGCCTGAGGAAGCAGCAGAGGGAACAAGGTCTGAAGGGACAACATCTGAAAGGAAGGGACCTTCAGAAAGGTGTTTAAATGAGAGAGGTCTAGAATGGGTCTCCAAGTGGCCTCTTTCCTGGGAACCAAAAACATTCAGGAGTAAAACTCCTTGTCCTTTGAGTAAATTGAAATTCGTGGACAGTTCCACTGAGGCAAAAGATCCTGTAGCATCCCTGGAAAAAAGCCAATTGTTCCAGAGGGGGATTAGGAATGCTCATAAAAGGAGGAAGACATTTCCAGACCATGTAATGCCCTAGGCGGATAACGGAAAGAACCCAGGAATCCTGAGTAATCTTTAATCAAACTGGAATGGATAGGGAAAGACGAACAGAAAGAGTAATGTGGCAGAGGAGAACAGGATAGTCAGACAGCACCTGGTTTGCCAGGAAAAGGAGATTTCTGGGTCACAGGAGTTTGGGCATCTTTAGCAGAAGGAGCCCTTTTAGTCCTCTTCTTACCCTTGGGAGGAGGACAAGACTACATATGAACAAAGGCTGCCTTCTTAGGGTAATTTCTTTGAAATTTAGGCACAGGAGAAACAAAAACATGCTTAAGTTCCTGCAAAGCCTCTCCCTTACCCTGAAGAGATTTAAACAAATCAGCAGCATCTGCACCAAATAAGTGTTTGTTATCCAGAGGCACATCCACCAACTTAGTCTTATTATCATCAGGCAAAGGTTGAAGCCAAAGCCAGGAATATCTCCTCATCACAGAACCAAAAGCAGAGCTCTAGAAGAAGCCACTATTGCATCAAAACTACACTTAATAGAATGGTAAGCCACCTGTGAAAAAGTCCTCTACAAGGAGAGAGCCAAAGTCTTCCCTTCAGAATCAGAAAGGTCCAATATTAATTGCCAGACCCGAGAAAGAAGAGCCAAAATATATCTGGACACGAGTTTGGTAATTGACAGCCCTAAAAGCCAAGGTAGCAGAGGTATAAACCTTCTCATCTAGCCTCCATAGTCCTGCTGTCTTTACCAAAAGGAAGTAGTTTTGGAGAAGGCAGTAACTGAGATGGCTTGTCAGATGCCACATACACCACAGAGAGGTCAGCTGAAGGACATCTATATAAAGGAATTTGCAATCCTCAGGCACACTGTAAAACTTATTAGGTTTTGGGGGGCAGGGGGCTGGGAGTCAGGAGCCAGAGACACAGTAGAAAAGGCATCCAACAAAGCAACCAAAACAGGATGGACAGTAGAAGGCCTGTGAGAGTCAATTTGCAGAAGCTCGTAATACCTCTTCTGCACCTCAGAAACCTAAGCACAATCCCATTTAAAAAAATTCTATTATCCTGGAAATTATGTCCCTGAAGGAAATCTCTTCATAGGGAGTGTCAAGACTAGTAGACTCCTATTCCTCATAATAATAGTCTAGAGGAGAAGGAATCTGAGATGAATAAGCAAGGAATTCTTCACCTGAATTCCCCTCTTCCTCAGAGGAATCCTGTTCCCTAGGCCTTTTAAGAGGAGTTGAGGACCATGGTGGCATAGGAACAGAAATTCCTTGAGGAGGTTTTAAAGCCATAAGGGCATTAATCAAACCCTGAGTGAAACTCAGTCATTCACTCTGAGGGTTATTAGGAGTAGGAGAAACATGCTTTATTTTTTTTGTTTTCAAAGGGACATCAGCCCTGTAAAACTTAGAAGGCTCGGATGTCAGGCAACATTCCACAATCATAGTCAGAACTTCTTCTCTAACCAAAATCTGAAGAATACCCCTAGGCCCTTTAGTAATAATCAGCCATGGTTCCCTATGAACATCCGAAGTGGTCATTTGCAAGGCCTTGGATCCATGCCGGCCTTGAAAGGGTCGTGGCAGAGGAATCCAATGGAGAAGCTAGGTGATCCTCTGAGAGATGTCCAATGGAGGCAGTACAGCGGAAGAATGGGACAGACTTCTTGGCCTTCTCGGATGGCTGACCCTCAGAGTAGTTCCCCTCATAGAGTTTTTCATTAAAAGTATAAGATGCTGGTTTTCTAAATACAATGCCAAAGAGGAAAGCCATCTATGGAGAGTCTTTGGAATGAAAGCCTAACAAATGGGACAGGATGTATGGCCATGGGAAGCATAGATACAAAATAAGCACTGCTTGTGACTGTCTTTATGGGGAATCTGTCTTCTGCACTGGCATTTACCCTTTCTAGATGACATGAAACCCTACAAGCAACAAACAAAGGAAAAAAAGATAAAAGCAACAAACCCCAATGGGACACAACTGAAAATGGCTTGGTGAACCAGCAACAAAGTGATTGTTCAGAATGATGATCACAAGACAGCATTCGGACTGGCAGCAAAGAAGTTCTGAGGATGGTACCTCCGGTCATCACCTTTATGCCCTATGCTATAAACAGGAAGCATACATGTGATGTGTGGCGTACCTTAAAGCAACTTAAAGACTTTGGTATACCGGCCGGACATTGGGCTGCTCTTGGCAGGGGAACGCTACTGTAAAGAATACTGCAACAGTGAAATGGAAGGACATCACATAATATTCATATGGACTGCGAGGAGACAAATGAGGTGGTATGTATCCCTTGTGAGGATATCTACACAAAAAAGTGTACCAAATATGGCTCCCAGAGAAAAAGGGAGATTGGTGTAATGGTTAAAATGTTTACCTTACAGACACGTGGTACAGAGTTTGATTCTCACATGGGATAATTGGCTAGGCTTAAAACAGCCCTAAAGGGCTGTTAGCATAGTACTAATCTATGAACCCAAGAACCAGAGTGCCCATTTCGAGGAAAAGTACAGTTGTGTAAACTTACCATAAATATAGATGTTTGAGCGCATTCACTGTTGCAGTCATCACACTTGGGTTATCTGCCTGCAGGCAGCCCTCAGTCGGCCCGAATACCAGAGACTTAGTATTTCTGCATCGGATGCTGTCACTCCAGGACTGACGTCAGGTCGTCAGGGGTATAAAAACAGGCAGCTGACGCCATTACATCAGTTTTTCTTACCCCAAATGTCAGGAGCCCTCTAAATAGGGAGCTAAGTTATGGTGGGGAAAACACCACCAGTAAAAAGTAAATACCAATACCAATACCTCAGAAAGGGTTGAGTAATAGCCATAGAGAAGAGAGAGAGAGAGAGAAAACCAGGGGGCTGGAGGGAGGGAAACCAGGACTGCAACAGTGAATACACTCGAACACCTACATTTATGGTAAGTGTACACAACTGTACTATGTTCTTCGTGTTTCACTGTTGCAGTCATCACACTTGGCTGGATTCCCAAAGCTGAAGAAGGGTGAAGGCAATCAAGAAGAGTTAGGGCTGGACAGTATGCCTTGCAGGACTGCTGTTGCGAAATCTGCCCTGGATTTGAAAAAAATAGGCAGGTGGTAATGTTTAGTGAAGGTGCGTACAGAACTCCAGGTAGCAGCTTCCAGGATGTCCCTGGTAGGGACTCCCCTGAGAAATGCTGTAGAGGTAGATGTTGCCCTAGTGAAATGTGTTCTGACCCCTGAGGGGGTTGGTTTCCCATGGTGCTTGTAGCAAAAATGGATGCAATGTGCTATCCATTTGAAATGATTTGTTTTGAAATGGCCTTGCCCTCTGCCCCTGCTGCAAAGCTGACTAGTAACTGGTCAGATTTTCTGAAGAGCTTAGTCCTATCAAGGTAGAATCTGAGCAGTCTGTGCACGTCCAAGGAGTGCAGGATCCTTTCCCCTTTATTCTGAGGATTAGGAAAGAAAGTTGGCAAATGGATGGACTGGTTTAAAGCCACACTGGACACCACTTTAGGCATAAAGGAAGGGTTACTCCTGAGAGAAACCCTGTCAGCATGGAAAATAATGAAGGGTTCCACAGCCATAAGTGCTTGTAGCTCAGACACTCTTCTAGCTGAAGTGATGGCCAGAAGCAAGGCTGTTTTCTAAGAGAGGAATTTTAACTTTGCTGACACTGCAGGTTCAAAGGGGGGGATCGTGAGCTTTTCCAGTACAAAGTTAAGGTCCCAAGCAGGGGTGGGTGCTCTCCCTGGTGGCCCTAAGTTGCTTGCCCCTCTCAGGAACTGCTTGATAAGAGGGTGTGAGAAGAGAGGAGGGTTTAGTGTTGTAAAGAGCCGAAATGGCTGTGGCATGTATCTTAATGGAAGAGAAAGACAGGCCTTTATGGAGTAGATCTGCTAAGTAATCCAAGATTAGAGACAGGGAGGACAGAGTTGTGTCCTCTCCTCTAGATTGAATCCAGGAGCAGTACCTTTTCCACTTATTACCATAGGATTTTCTTGTACTGGGTCTTCTGGCTTCAAGAATGATGTCCAGCACCTGTCTGCTAAGGGTTGTTGGGGAAGAATTCATGGAATAAGCCAGGCTGCAAGATTTAGGGTTTGCAGTTGCAGATGCAAAAGCTGTCCCTCCTACTGAGAGAGCAGGGTTGGGTTCTGGTCTAGGTGCCAGGGTGGCACCGGTGACAGGCTGCACAGGAGTGTGTACCAGTGTTGGTGTGGCCAGTCCGGGGCAATCAGAATTGTCCTTGGTCTGTCCTGTCTTATCTTGAGTAATACTCTTGAGAGGAGGGGCACAGGGGGAAAGGCATAGATCTTTTAGTTATGTACTTACCATAACTTTAGATGTATGGGATCCATCTCGCCTACATTCTGTACAGATGGGTTCGGAGCCGATCCTCGGCTCCGACTCGGCACGCTATACTATAGAATGAAGTCTCTTACTGGCTGAGCCTCCTCATATCCCAGGATGCCCCACTACTGCTTCCCCAGATCTTGTTTGTCTGCACACATGCACACACACATAGACTGTTGTTATAAGATTGCCAGGCGTTTCAAGAGAGGAAAAAGAAAACAGTTGTATTCGGACCGTTCGGTCTCTTCTGGCCACCAAGGCAGGGGGAAGGAGGGTGGGTTATTGAGAATGTAGGCGAGATGGATCCCATACATCTAAAGTTATGGTAAGTACATAACTAAAAGATGTAATGTGATCCTATCTCGCCTACATTCTGTACAGATGGGACAGCGTCCCTAGCACCTAATTCCTGTGTGGCTCACTGGAAAACGGTCCGGAGAACCGTGGAACCGAAGGAAGCTCGGCCTCTGGATGCCACATCCAATTTGTAGTGAGAAATAAAGGTATGAAGAGAAGACCACGTAGCAGCTGCACAGATGTCATTAATAGAGAGCTTGGAATGAAAAGCTGCCGAAGTGGACATAGCCCTGGTGGAATGAGCTTTCACCGGAATTGTGAGATCTTTATTTGAAATGCAATAAATGTGACTGATGCAGTGTCTGATCCACTTGGCAATAGTGACTTTCGTGACGGCTTTGCCCAATTTATTGTCTGAAAAAGACACAAACAGTTGATCTGATTTTCGTGCTTGGTGTGTCCTGTCCAAATAGAAATGTAATTGTCTGTGCACATCTAAGGTGTGAAATGTATACTCAGCTTAGGGAAATGTATACTCATACTTAGGGAAAAAGACTGGTAGTTCCAGAGATTGTTGCAAGCAAAATTTAGAACAAACCTTTGGAATAAAGGATGGGTTTGGTCTTAGAGAAACTCTATCCTTGTGAAATATCAGGTATGGTGGATTGATGCATAAGGCTTGAAGTTCTGAAACTCATCTGGCTGATGTGATAGCAACTAGAAGGGCAGTCTTCCAAGAAAGAAATTTTAAGTCACGGGTTGCTGCGGGCTCGAAGGGGGGTGCGGTTAAAGCTCCCAACACTACATTAAGGTCCCACGGTGGTGCAGGATGCGATATAGGTGGCCTAAGAAGCCAAGCTCCTTTAATAAAAGCTTTGCACAGCTTATTGCTCATTAAAGGTGGTTCTACATTCTGATGAAAATTGGAAATAGCCACCAATTGAACTTTGATGGTGGACACCGAACTACCCTGGTTGAACAGGGAGGTTAAAAACTTCAGAACCTCTGACACAGAAGCTGTCATAGGGTCTAATCCTCGGAGTTGAGCCCAAATAGCAAACCTCTTCCATTTACTGCTATACATCTTTTTTGTAGAAGACTTGTGGGCCGAGGACAAAATATGCATAACCTCAGGGTCGAAAGAATGGCTCCTAACTATGGTCGGAAGAGCCAAGCTGCTAGCTTCAATGAATGGAGGGACTGATGGAGCTGTCCTGACTGATGCGTCAGAAGGTCCGGAACTTGGTCCAGGAACCAGGGACCGTCCAATGAATACTTGCGAAGAAAGGGGAACCATACTTGACGAGGCCAGTATGGGGCGATTAGAATCATTTTGCTTCCCAAATGAATCGCTTTCTGAACCACCTTGGGAATAAGGGGAACCGGAGGAAAGGCGTATAGCAGACTGGGGGGCCAAGCTTGGACTAGAACATCCTTGGGGGTCTCCCCCGGAACTGGAATGAGAGAGAAGAACTGCTGGCATTTTGCATTGAGAGGAGTTGCAAAAAGATCGCAACATGGGATTCCCCATCTCGTGAAAATCTGTGTTACCACCTTGTGATTCAAGGACCATTCGTGCGGGGAGAGAATAGTCCTGCTCAGTCTGTCGGCTATCACACTGGAAGTCCCCGGAATGTGTGTTGCCACTAGAAAGTGTTTGGTGGCAATCGCCCAATCCCATACCTTCATGGCCTCTCTGCAAAGGGGGTAAGATCTGGTCCCTCCTTGCTTGTTCAAGTACCAGACTACCGACATGTTGTCGGACTGAATGGCAATGGTCCCCTGGGGAAGGTGGTCGTGTAGTGCTTGCAACGTTAGAAGCACCGCCCTCATTTCCAGGATATTGATGTGGAGAAGATTCTCGTCGGAGCGCCACGTGCCTTGGACCGACCTGTCCAGATAATGCCCCCCCCACCCTGTCAGAGAGGCGTCCGTAGTCAACGTGGCTGAGGGGGATGGGGGGACGAAGGGTCACCCCTGATTCAGGTTGGAGGACTGAAACCACCAGCGAAGATCCTGTTTGCACGTCTCTGTTACCAAAATGTGGTGACTGAGGGGGAGAGGTCTTGATAAGACCACTGCGCTAAGAGGAGACACTGGAGTATCCTCATATGTAACCTTGCCAAGGGAACGAGAAGAATGGTGGCTGACATGGAACCCAACAGCTGCAGGACCATTCTCGCTGGAGCTCGACGTCTGAGGAGTAACGCCCGCACCTGAGACTGCAATGTTGCTATCCTTTCCGCAGGAAGATAGACTCGCATCTGTCTTGAGCCTATTTCTGCACCAATGAACAGAATACGCTGCGATGGCAGCAATACGGATTTTGTCCAATTGAAGGTGATTCCTAAGGAGCTGCCTAGGGAGATAGTGGCTGCTAGAGTTCTTAAGAGTAGATGCCTTGAGGTGGCAGTTAGGAGCCAGTCGTCTAGGTATGGAAACACCTGGAATCCTAGACTTCTCAGGTGAGCAGTCACCACTGCCAAACATTTGGTGAACACCCTGGGGGCTGTGGTGAGACCAAATGGCAGTGCACAGAACTGGTAATGACTGTCCCCTAGGCTGAAGCGCAAATGTCTCCTCGACGCCTGATCTACCAGAATGTGATAATAGGCGTCCTTGAGATCTATGGAGCACATCCAAACACCCTTCTCCAGAAGTGGGAGAATGGTTTGTAAGGTGACCATACGGAATTTAGACTTTTTCACTGATCGGTTTAACTTGCTGAGATCCAAAATGGGCCTCAAGTCCCCGGTCTTTTTTGGTACCAAAAAGAATCTTGAGTAAGTCCCTGATCCGGTCTGATCTGCGGAGACAGGTTGGATGACTCCTTTTTGAAGCAGCTTTGAAATTTCGATGGCTGCCATATCCCGCTGACTGGGTGGCGGGTCCGGGATTCTTTGGGATGGTGGGGGGGGGGTGAGAAAAGGGAATGGTGTAACCTCCGGCAATGATTCGGAGCACCCATTGGTCCTGGGTGATACTTTCCCAGGCTTTTAGGTGCCTCGAAAAACGACCCCCGACTGGCTCCGGAGCTGCACAGTCGGGCACTCCTTCAGGGATGCTGGAAGGAGGAGGAGCCACGAAAGGACTCGTGGTCTCCAGTGTTGCGGGGGCCTCCGCCGCCTCTGGGACGGCATCTCCCTGAAAAATTTCCCCTTCCTCTGCCTCTAGAAGGGGAATCGCGCTGCTGCGATGAGTAAGACTTTTGAGACTTACGGAACCACATTTTCCCTCCTCTTCGAGCCTTGGGATAAGGTCTGAAGGGAGTGGAAAACCGGGCCCCTATGGCAGTTAAAGTCTTACCCTCCTGCTCACAGCGAGTCAAAGTTTCCTTTACCTTGGGTCCAAAAAGGGAGGACCCATCGAAGGGGGCGTCGGCAAAGGAAGACTTAAAGGCCTCCGCAAAGTGACACAGGCATAGCCAGGCTTGTCTCCGTTGAGTAACACCTGTGCCCGCCACTCTGCTCACTCCCTCGGCTGCATACGAAATGAGCCTCATGGACGAGTTGGATAGAGAGGACAGGGTAGCCAACTGGGAGTTAACCGTCTGGGCCAACTGCTCCGGTAAGTTACCAGAGAGGGTATCTGAAAGCTCCTTGACCAGATCCCACTGCAGTCTCGTAAAATACGTTAGGTAGTTCAGAGACCTTAATGTAAAGGTTGCTGAAGCAAGGGTGCGCTTCCCGTACCGATCCATGCTCCTAGACTCGGTATTAGGAGGATGGACGGACGTTGAAGCCTCTGCCACATCTTGTTGGGTAGCAGATGCCACCACCAAGGCATCTACAGCCACACCTTTGGTAAGAAAATCCTTATCCGGGGGTGCCGAAAGGAATTTATTGGGGCGAGCTGGCACCGGCTCAACAGAATCCGGATGTTCCCACGCCCTTCGAGAGATCAAATCCAGGAGCTCATCGAAGGGCGGAGACACCCAGGAGGCGGAGGGATGAGCCCCGAAGGCCTTGAGGAACACTGACTCCTCAGCAGAGGGGGGTTTGGACTGCCAGTCACCTCGTTGCTTAAGGATCTCCAAGATGTCCGCAAAGGATACATCATCCGAGGACGACTTGGGGGACCCCTCCGCATCATCGAGGTCGGTATCCGAGGTGAGAGACTCATCAGGGGAGTCGACGTGCTTCCTCTTGCACTTTCTTCCTCGGAGGGACCTCCAGGAAGAAGGGAACCCCCAATGGGGGTAACCTCAGGCCCCGGGGCTCCGCTGTCATGAGACAGGGGGACTGCAAAGGAACTAGTCTCCATGCCAAGGGAAGGTGGTGGTGAGAAGGTAGAAGTGGCCAGAGAGGATTTGGCCAAGGCACTCCTCATGGCCATGAAGGCGGGACCCCCAGAGTCCTGGGAAGGTTCAACCCCCAAGGCCACAACAGCAGACGGAACTCCCACCGCCGACGCACCGAGAGGGAGGCTAGGAACCGAAAGAATCGGTCCCGAAGCGTCACCCCCGGGGCCGACAGAGGAGGTCCGTGTACCGAACACCGACCCGAAGGGCGGGGTTGGAGTTAGGGTTGGAGCCGACCCCACAACTTCCACCGGCTCCACCAACACCGACTCCAATGGTGCCGAAGCTGTTGGAGGAGGAACTAAGATGGCAGGGTGGGAAGTTGGCTCCGAAGCCTAGACCAACTTTTGAAAGACAGGAGACTGAAAAAGCCTTTGAAGCACCCTGTCTACATCCGAATCGGACATCCTCGATGACCGAGAAGAGACCGACCGGGTCTGAGTTGACTTCTCCGCCGGCTCCGAAAGACTGGGGGACCAGCTCCGAATGGATTCGAGAAGTATCGGCGCCGAGGGAGGTTCCACCACTACTGCAATCTCCCTCGGAGCCGATGTGGACTTCGGCACCGAAGGGGAAGAGTCTGAGCAGGCAACCTTCGTCGGCTCCGAAGGCAGTGGAGACGAAGGTGACTCGCCTCTCGACGCCCAAGCTCTCGGCTCTGAAACCAGAGGAGTCGAGGCTGGAGACATCGAGGCAGACAGTTCCGCCCTCGGCTCCGAAGTCCGTGGAGCCGACGGAGAAGCCTGCCTAGACTTTTTTGCTGTCGGATCCGACGGACTGGTCGGAGCCGAAGATTTTTTCTTCCTCGATGGAGAAGAAGAAGAAGATAGGGCTTCTACAAAGGAAGGGGTAATAAGCCCTTTCAAAATCAACTTATTTTTCCTCTCTTGGAGCACGCGAGAGGAAAAAGCGTGGCAAACGCTACAGGATTCCTGTAAGTGCTTAGGCCCCAAACAGTATACACAAAACAAATGGTCGTCCGTAATGGACATTTTGTAAGAGCATTTTGAACATTTTTTAAAACCTGATGGCCTATGTTCTTTAGACATGGCTATCTATCCCACTAAACTTTGAAAAAAAAAAAGAAAGATTTCAACACTGACAAACTAAACCAACAGGTAGACTAAGGCAAGGTCCCTCTAAGTTAAACGGGAACACTTGCTACCAGGAAAGAAAAATAATTTACCACAAAGTTGTAACAATTAGAACAAGTACAAAGAGTAGCTGTTAGACAGCCCTAAGTAAAGCGCGAGGGCTAGGTAAAGGCCCCTCTAATTTAAACGGGATCCTTTACCATTCACAAACACAATTTTTACCACAAACTTTGAGAAAAAAATCAATCACACAACAATAAATAGCTGTTAAAACAGCTTTTGGGTAATTTTAGCAAAATTTCTGGCAGAAATTTAAACACTAGAGGCACTTGGCTCAGCCAAGTCCGAGACCACGTCTATGCTGTAGAAGCGGCAAACGAGATCTGGGGAAGCAGTAGTGGGGCATCCTGGGATATGAGGAGGCTCAGCCAATAAGAGACTTCGTTCTATAGTATAGCGTGCCGAGTCGGAGCCGAGGATCGGCTCCGAACCCATCTGTACAGAATGTAGGCAAGATAGGATCACATTACATCGAGAGATTGATCCACTGAAAAGATAGGGCATCCACTTTCCAGACTCTGCTGTGAGGGTTCTTGGTGCAAAATTTGCTGAGCTGGTGGTTGTACGGGGAGGCAAAAAGATCCACCTCTGGGGTCCCCATTTCTGAATCAGCAGGTTGAAGGTGCTGGGCTCCAATTGCCACTCATGTGGGTCCAGGAGATTTCTGCTTAAGTCATCATCTGCCAGTGAGTTTTGTTTGCCTGGCAGGAACTGAGCTTGCAGATGGACTTGCATGTCCAAGGCCGTGTTCCATAGGGCCATGGCTAACCTGCAGAGTGGGTTCTCCCCTGCTTGTTGATGTACCACATAATTTTGGTGTTGTCTGTTTTTATTAGAAGCTGTCCTGGAAAGAGTAGGGATCTGAAAGCTGTCAGGGCATTCTGCACAGCTAGCATCTCTTTCTGGTTGATGTGCAGATGAATTTGACTTGGGCTCCAGTAGCCCTGAATGCATTTGCCGTCCATGTGTGCTCCCCAGGCATAGTCTGATGCATCTGTTGTTAGGGTCTAGGTGGCATGGGATTGAGTAAAGGGCAGTACCTTGTTGTGGTTGCATGCTTCTGCCCACCAAAGGACCTTTGTCCTTATACAGGGTATGATAGGAATGACTGCTTCCAGGTCCTGAGAATGTTGGCACCAAAGACTTAAGTACCACTGAAGTTTCCTCATATGCAGTCTTGCATATGGAATTAGCAGTATACATGAGGCCATGAACTCTAGGGCCTGCAGTATTTGTCTTGCAGATAGCTGGGTTCTGGTGGCCATTTGTCTGAAGTAGGCTGTCAGACTTGTTTTTCTGAAGTGAGGAATGCCATCTGGGATGTTCTGTCCAAGCTTGCTCCCAGGAATACATTCTTTTGATTGGGTACCAGGTTTGATTTCTTTTCGTTGATGGTGTGCCTCAAGGAAGTGAGAAGGTTTTTCACAAATGTCAGGTGCAACAGCAATTCCTGACTGTCCGCCTGAATCAGGCAGTCGACCAAGTACGGGTAAATTTGGATATTTCTCTGCCTGCAGTATGCAATGGCTGGGGGCAGGCATTTTGTGAATACTCTGGGTGCAGTGGATAAGCCAAAGGGAAGTGCAGAGAACTGATAATGTATAAATCCGGCCCTGAAATGCAGATACTTCCTGCATGACACCCTTACAGGGATGTGCAGATAGGCTTTTAAGTCTAGGGTGACTAACCAGGCATCCTTGGCTAGCAAAGGTAGAAGCTGTCACAGGGTAAGCATTTTGAATTCCGTTACCACCAGGAAGGTGTTGAGAATGGAAAGATCCAGGATTGGGTGCCAAGAGCCCTCTTTCCTGGGTACCAGGAAGACTCTGGAATAGAATCCTTGACCTGTCTGTTCCACTGGCACTGGCTGAATGGCTCTGATGGAGAGCAGGGAAATAACTTGGTTTTGAGCCTCTGCCCACTGGTTTGGAGTAAGGTCTGGAAACCCTCTTTGGGTTGGCAGTGAGTGGAAGTAAAATTTGTACCCCTAGGATACAATGTTGAAGACCCATCGGTCTTGTGTGATGGACATCCAGTTTTTTGCATGAAGGGCAAGTTTTCCTCCTAGGGGGACAGGCAATTGGGCCAGGGTGGGGAGTGAAGTAGAGAAGTCATTGCGCGTTTTTCCCGTAAGGAGGTGGCTTACTACTCTCTGCTTTGGGGGTGGGGGCACTCCATTGCTTAGATCTCTGCATACCCTGAGACTGTAGTCCGGGTGGTCTGTTTCCCCTGGGTCTGGCCCGAGATGGCCTGGAGGGGGCTGGAAAGGACCAGTGTTTGGAAGGGCAATGCCTACTGAATCTGGGGGTTGCAATTGCAAGAATTCTTTAAACAGTTTGCATAGATGTTTTTAAGAACCACTTCTGCTTTAGTGGCAAACAAACTGTCCTTGTTCAAAGGAGTGTCTAATAACTTTGATTTGACATGGTCTGGCAAGGTCATTTCCTTGAGCCAAGCATGTCTTCTCAGTACAGAACCAGTGACTGCGGCCCGGCAAGATGTTTCTAGGGTGTCAAAGCAACATTGCAAAGTATGCTTACTGACTTGGCTTGCAGAGTGCATAAGCTCCTGCAATTCTTTATTTTCTGCACAGTCTGTAAAGGTTGCCACTTTTTGTTTGGCTCATTCACTCCAATGGAGCTCAGGAAGTTTGCAATGTAACTTCCAATGAGCGGAGCCTACGCCTTTTGACACAATCAAATTGTGTCCTCACATTTCAAACAAATGTTCATATCTCTGGAACCATAGGGGTTATGAAAAAAGTGTAAATGGCAAACTGTTCAGCACAAATAATTTTTATAGTGGTAGTATTCTTTAGGTTTTAGGTCTTAAACTAAATTTTATAAGTCACAGTAAGCACAATGACTATTACATTTGGAATATTTTGTAAACAACTTACAATATCTCAGCAACCACTCAAGTTACATGCATACTGCCAGCAGCATTTTATTCATCTAGCTGAGAGCTTTCATATCAGCCAAAGAGCTCTGTCTATGTCACTTGGTTGTTGAGATATTAAGAAAAAATGTGGAATTATATCTATATAAATTAATATCATAAAAACAGCAGTTAATATTTCTTTACCTGCACTAGACAGTCACAGAGGTCAAATATTACTACAGCTAAGTTTGCTACTGTGTAAGCTTTAAGATGAAATATTTAAAAAAACTTGTACATAGCATCGTTTTGGAATTATTGATGCAAATATGAACAAGCAATATTTGACGCCTAGAGGTGTCAATAGGAGTTAACTGCAGATGCACCTGGAGGCATCACTTGGATGTAATGAGTTAATAAGTTCCATAATATGTTGCTGGTACTTCAGCATGTGAAACTGACAATTCAATGCCCTAATAGCAAGAGTTGCAGAGGTATATACCTTCTTACCCCATCTGTCCAAAGCTCTGGAATCCTTGTCCGAAGGGGTGGGATTCTTAGCTGTAGTTGCCTTGATACCTTTAGGCCCCTGGGAAATGATCTCTGGGTCAGCAGTAGGATTCTTGAAAATAAATTTATGACTGTCAGGTACTCTGTAGTACCTGTCTGGTTTCCTAGGGGCAGGAGGTAAAATATTAGGAGTAAGACGGGATTCCATAAAAACATCAACATCCACGACTGGGGGTATTGCTAAAGGCCTGTGCTGAGGCAAATCTAGGAATTCTCTGAGTCTCTTTTTGGACTGAGGATAGTCTTGGCATTCCCAGTGGAAATGCTCCTTTAAAGAAGGCAAGGTTTCACCAAAAGGAAAATCCTCTGGAGGGGAGGCAGACGGAATGGATTCCTCTGCATCTGAATTCTCATAAGCAGTTAAGGACATTTCTTTATAATCAGATACCTCACAGTCATGGGACTCCTGGTCTGTAGAAGCTGCAGGGGACTGTTCTCTTTTCCTCTTAGCACAGGAAGGCTGACTTCCCCTAATCAACGTAATAAGATCTTCTGAAATTCTAAGCACTTGTCGTCGTTGCATGGGAGCAGGTGCATGCGCTTTGGTCATCGGTTTTCTAGGCGTAATGACTGCAACAGTGAAACACGAAAAACATCTACTTCAGAAGACAGTGCCTGCACAGTGGCTCCGGACCCATCCAAGGTAGAGACATCCGCAGGTTCCATAGTCGAAGAAGAGTCTTGCAGCATACCGGACTCCGAATGGGTCTCAGTAGAGGCCTGTGAATCCAAAAAAGTGGGCATCAGGAGCTGTGAAAGCGCCTCACTGAGTACTGGAGAACTGGTGACTAGCTTAATGGAAGCATTGTCAGCAGCTTTGGACCTATGCTGTCTGTCTCTGTCTTTATCCTTACTTTTAGTTTCCTTATGTTCTTTTGGAATATCGGTAGTCGGATGGCTTATAGAAGCCATTTCAGAATACGGAAATTGAGAGCGAAAGAATTTAGCGACAATGAGAGCCCGATGATGAATGGTTAGGGTGTTGAACAAGGCATAAAACCGACAGCGAGGTACATCGTGGTCTAGGCCTAAACAGGTGATGCAGTAAGAATGAAAATCTCTGAGGTATTTGCTTTCCACAGGCAATACCATTGTTAACTTTTTCTGACAATGGTTAGAGCAAGAAAAAAGGATCCCCAATGGGGTACTTAGCTTTAGAAGACTTAAGGATTATTCAATTCATAAACGAAATTCAGGTAGCGGCCGACCGGCACTTGCGAACTGCTTTTGTTTTGGACACCTCGGCAAGAAAGACTGATTTAATGGTGTCGGCTGCCTGTTTTTATACCCCTGACGACCTGATGCCAGTCCTGGAGTGACAGCATCCGACGCAGAAATACTAAATCTCTGGAATTCAGGCTGACTGAGGGCTACCTGCAGGCAGATAACCCAAGTGTGATGACTGCAACAGTGAAACACGAAGAAAGTACAGTTGTGTACACTTACCATAAACGTAAATGTTCGAGTGTATTCACTGTTGCAGTCATCACAGTTGGTTTATCTGCCTGCAGGTAGCCCTCAGTCAGCCTGAATACCAGAGTCTTGGGATTTCCGCGTTGGATGCTGTCGCTTCTTCCATGACGTCAGGACATCATGGGTATAAAACATGCAGCAGACGCCATTACATCAATTTTTCTTGCCCCAGATGTCAAGAGCCCCCCTAAATAGGAAGCAATTACATGGTGTGGAACACCCCAGCAAAAAGCAAATGCCAATGATATAAGGTATGCCAAACAAAAAGGATAGGTAGAAGTAAAGAGAAGTCAGGGGGTTGGAGGGGGAATAACCAGGACTGCAACAGTGAATACACTCAAACATCTACATTTACAGTAAGTGTACACAATTGTACTACGTTCTTCGTGTTTCACTGTTGTAGTCATCACATTTGGGTTGATTCCCAAAGCTGAGGATGGGTGGAGGTGGTCAAAGAAGCAGTAGGGCTGGCAAGCAGGCCTTGTAAGACTGCTGTAGCAAATCCAGCTCTGGATTTAGAAAAGATAGGCAAGTGGTAATGTTTGGTGAAGGTGTGTACAAAGCTTCAGGTTGCAGCTTCAGGATGTCCCTGGCAGGGACTCCCCTGAGAAATGCTGTAGAGGTTGACGTAGCCCTAGTGGAATGTGTTCTGATCCCCTTTGGGGCAGGTTTCCCATGATGTTTGCAGCAGAAATGGATGCAATGTGCTATCCATGTAGAAATGGTTTGCCCTCTGCCCCTGTAGCAAAACTGACTAGCAGCTGGTCAGATTTTCAGAAAGGTTTAGTCCTGTCCAGATACAACCTAAGCTGCCTGTGCACGTCCAGGAAGTGCAATATCCTTTCCCCTGTATTCTGAGGATTAGGGGAAAAGGTTGGCAAATGAATGGATTGGTTTAAAGCCACACTAGATACTTGGCATAAATGATCTGTTAGTCCTGAGGGAACCCTGTCCGCATGGAAGATGATGGATTCCCATGGCCATAAGAGCCAGCAATTCAGACACTCTTCTTGCTGAAGTGATGGCTAGGAGTAAAGCTGTTTTCCAGGAAAGGAATTTTAACTCTGCTGAAGCAGCAAGTTCAAAGGGTGGAGGCGTGAGTTTCTTCCCCAATACAAAGTTAAGGTCCTAAGCGGAAGTGGAGGTTCTCCTGGGGGGTCTTAAATTTCTGGCTCCTCTCAAGAACTGTTTGACCAGAGGATGAGAGAAGAGGGGTGGCTCAGTATTATAATGAGCTGAGATGGCAGAGGCATGAATCTTAATTGAAGAGGAGGATAGGCCTTTGTGGAATATTTCTGTTAAGTAATCCTGTATATGAGGTAAGCTGGGCACATTTGTGGCCATTCCTTGAGACTGGCTCCAAGAACAGTACCTTTTCCACTTTTCTGAATAGGATTTTCTAGTAGTAGGCCTTTTTGCCTCCAGGAAGACATCTAGCACCTGTTTACTGAGGGTTCAGGGGATGAACCAGGCTGCTAGGTTCAGGGTTTGTAACTGAGGATGCAAAATATGGCCCTCTTGCTGCGACAGCAGGGAGGGGGTCTGAGGCAGGTGCCAAGGTGGCAGTACTGTCAGACTGCGCAAAGGTGGGTACCAGTGCTGGCTTGGCCAGTCTGGAGCAATCAGGATTGTCCTTGGCTTGTCCTGTTTGATCTTTAGTAGAACCTTCAAGGGGAAGGCCAGAGGGGAAAGGCATAGATTGAGAGGTTTTCCCATGTAAAGGACAGAGCATCCACTTTCCATGCTTGGCTGTGGGGAGTTCTGGTGCAATATTTACTCAATTGAAAGTTCCGAGGGGAAGTGGTCCACCTCTGGTGTCCTCCACCTGTAGATCAGCAGCTAGAATGATTTGGGTTCCAGTTTCCACTCATGCGGGTCCATTAGATTTCTGCTTAAGTCTGCCAGTGAATTTAGTTTGTCTGGCAGGAACTGAGCTTCTAGGTGCACTTGGTTGCTCAAGGCTGTCCCCCACAGAGCCATGGCTAACCTGCAGAGTGGGTAGGAATGTTTTCCCCCTGCTTATGTACCACATAACCGTGGCATTGTCTGTCTATCAATAGTTGCCCTGGAAAAATAAGGCATTTGAAGGCTGTCAGAGCATTCCGTGCAGCTAACATTTCTTTCTGATTGATATGCAGGTGCATTTGCTTTGGGCTCCATTTGCCTTGAATACCTTGTCCTGCCATGTAAGCCCCCCCATGCATGGTCTGTTGCTAGGGTTTGGGCGGCAGGGGGTAGAGGTAAAAGGGAGTCCTTTGTTGTGGTAGCAGGCCTCTGCTCACCAAAGAAACTCTGCCCTTAGGCAAGGAATGATAGGAATCATTGTTTCCAGGTCCTGAGAAAGTTGACACCAGAGACTTTTTAAGTACCACTGAAGTTTCCTCATATGCAGTCTTGCATATGGAAGTAGAAGAATGCAAGAGGCCAAGAACTCTAGGGCTTGCAGTATTTTTCTTGCAGATAGCTGGGATTTGGTGGCCAGTAGACTGAAGTAGCTTGTCAAATACATTTGTTTTTCTGGAATGATGAATGCCATTTGGGAAGTTGTGTTCAAGCTTGCTCCCAGGAATACAATCTGTTGGCTGGGAACCTGATGTGATTTCTTTTCGTTGATAGTATATCCCAGTGAAGTTAAAAGTCTCTTTATAAATGTCATATGCTGGAGAAGCAATTCCTGACTGCCTGTCTGAATCAGGCAATCGTGCAAGTATGTGTAAATTTGAATTTTTCTCTGCCTGCAATATGCAATGGCTGGAGCTAGGCATTTTGTGAATACCCTGGGCACAGTAGATAAGCCAAAGGGAAGTGCAGAGAATTGATAATGCATAGAGCCTGCTCTGAAACATATGTATTTCCTGCAAGATTCCCTTATGGGGATGTGCAGATAAGCTTCTTTTAAGTCTAGGGTGGCTAGCCAGGAGTCCTTGGCTAGCATAGGAAGCAGCTGCTGGAGAATAAGCATCTTGAACCTTGGAACCACCAGGAAGGTGTTGAGAATAGACAGATCCAGGATAGGGCACAAAGAGTTTTCTTTCCTAGGGGACCAGAAACAGTCTGGAGTAAAAACCTTGTCCCCTGTGCTCTGCTGGGACAGGTCGAATAGCCTTGATACTGAGAAGAGAAAGTACTTGCTTTTGGGCCTCTACTCACTGGTTTGGGGGGAGGTCTGGCCATCCACTTGGAGTTGGCAGTGAGTGGAAGAAGAATCTGTATCCCTGGGATAAAATGTTCAAGACCCATCTGTCCTGGGTGATGCACTCCCAGTTTTTGCAAGTAGGGTAAGTTTTCCTCCTAAGGGTGCAAGTACTTGGGCAAGGCTTGGAAGAATTAAGGACAAGTCAATGTGAGATTTCACCATATGATGTTGGCTTACTACTCCCTGTTTTAGAAGTGGGCATTGCTTAGATCTGTGCATACCCTGAGACTGTAATCGTGGTGGTATGCTACCCCTGGGTTAGGACTGAGAAGGTCTGGGAGGGACTGGAAAGGACCAGGTTTTGAATGCCTATGCCTACTGAATCTAGGTGGCTGTACCTGTAGGAAATACTTAACAGTTTGCATAGATTTAGCTTTTTCCTCCATCTTTTTGAGAACTTCTTCTACTTTATTGCCAAACAGGCATTCTTGATTTAGTGGTGCATCTAGTAATTCTGCTTTGACATAGTCTGGCAAGATATGTTCCTTAAGCCAAGCATGCTTTCTAAGAATAGGCCCAGTGACAGCAGCCCTGCAAGATGCTTCTAAGGCATCAAAACCACATTACAAAGTATGTTTTCCAACTTGGTTAGCAGAATGCATTAACTCTTGTAAATCTTTATGTTCTGCACAATCAGGAATCAACATCATTTTCTGTTTAATTAGCTCCATAATATGTTACTGACACATTAACATATGAAACTGGCAATTTAAAGCCCTGATGGCAAGAGTAGCAGAGGTGTATATCTTCTTACCCCATCTATCTAAATCCCTAGAGTCCTTGTCCGAAGGGGTAGGGCTTTTGGCTATTGTAGCCTTAATGCCTTTAGGTTCATAGGTTCATAGGTTTATACTAGGCTATCTGCCCTAAGGCATTTATAAGCCTAGCCCAAATTTATGTGGCTTACGCCACCCCTTATATGAAAAAATACTGTGCCCATTAGTTTGTTGTGCCTCTGTCCAGCAGTGACACAGAGATGATTCCCAGGATAAACCTACGATCTCCCATCCACAGGTCAAGATTTCTCTTGAACAGAGCCAGCGAGGTGCTCTGCCTCACATGGACCGGGATTTTATTCCACAGCATAGGGAGTCTCTGAGTGATAAATCTATCCCTCCAGCATGTCCTATTTATATCCGTGCTAAGGTTTAAGTCACTTGCTCTAGTGGTTTTGGTGGATTTGGATTTTTGAGGTGGAGCATGTCCATTAATTCCGGGTTGGACATGGCCTTGTATGTCAGGCACATGTCACCTCTGAGCAGACGGTATGCGACTGAATAGAGCTGGAGTTTCTTCAATCTGGCAGCATATGACAGATTTTGGAGTCCCTTTATCCTTTTGGTGAGGAACTTTTGGGGTCTCTCCAATTGCTGCAGATGTCGGGTGAGATACATCCCGAATGGGGCATTGTACTCGATCATTGGTCTGATAAGTGAAGAGTACAGGGGAACAATGACCTCACTAGATCTGGATGTGAATCCCTTCATGATCAGGTGGGCAATGTAGAAGGTCTTTCTAACCACTTTAGCAACGTGAGTGTCAAAAGAAAGGCCACTGTCAACCTGGGTCCCCAGGTCCCTGATAACCTCTTCTGTGCTTAGTGGATTGCCACCTATATGGTAGCTTGGGGTTACCTTATTTTTTCCCGAAGGGTATGACTATACATTTTTTGGCGTTTAACTTCAGGCCATGGCTCTGGCACCAGCTATCTGTTTCCGTGAGTCCCTTCTGAAGGATATCCGTGTCCGATGCACTTTCCACTATGGCGCCCAGTTTGCAGTCTTCTGCAAACTTTGTCAGCCAAAGTCCTCCCATGTTGGCCTGTACTTCTGAGAAGTAGATGCCGAACAATAGGGGGCCAAGGACCGAGCCCTGTGGGACACCACTTGTGACTGGCTTGGAGTCTGACATAGCGCCAGCAACTCTAACCCTGTGGGTTCTGTCCTTAAGCCAGTTTGCAACCCATCTTGTGACATATGGGTTTACATTTAAGCTGGTAAGTTTTTCTACAATACCCGAGTGGGGTATTGTGTCAAGGCCTTTGCAAGGTCAAGGTAGGCTGTATGGACTGCCTTTCCTCATCAATGGCCTTGGTGACTGTTTCAAGAAGTCAACCAAGTTCAAAAGGCATGATCTGCCCTTGACGAAGCCAAACTGGGTCGGGTCCAATGTCTGCAAGTCCCCTATATATTTGTTTATGAGCTCCATTATGATCCTCTCCATAGCTTTGCAGACTAGACTTGTTAAGCTTATGGGGCGGTAATTACCAGGGTCCGAGAGGCACCGCCTTTGTGGAGTGGGACCACAGTTGCCGTGACGCCACTCCTTGGGCACGTATCCTGTGGTAAGGCTGAGATTAAACAGCTGCCTTATGTGCGGGTTTAATTCCTCATTTAGCTCGTGTAGCACACAGCCGGGGACACCATCCGTCCCATTGATGCTGTGTTTTAGCTTTAGAGAGAGCAGCTTTCACCCGCATTTGAGATGTCTGGGAGGCTACACACTGCTGGGATAGTTATCTCTCCTTCAGCGGGGGAGGGGGGTGAAGTTTGCACTGAACCTGTCTGCCAGTATGTTGGCAATATCTGTGGGTTCAGTGATTTTTGTATAATTTTGGACTAATTCTGAGCATATCTGGGAGTTTCCACCCAGGTTCCTAACATAGCTGAAAAAGGCCTTATGATTGTCCTTTGAATCCATGGCAATTTTTCTCTCAAAATTGGCCTTAGTTGATTTTATGAGTGCTCGTATTTTTTTACTAATAATGATCAGGGGTGACTTCCCTTTTATGGATTTTGTTCTATCATGTAATAGCTTTCTCCTCTTATTGTAAAGGTCCCTGGGAAACGGTCTCTGGATCCGCAGTAGGATTCCTAAAGAGAAACGTGTGGGAGTCAGGTACTCTGTAGTACCTGTCAGGTTTCCTGGCCGCTGGAGGCAAGGTATCAGGGGTAAGGCTGGATTCCAAGAAGATATCATCTACAATCTCCAGAACAGGAGGTATAGCTAGAGGCCTGTGCGGAGGCAAGTCTAAAAATTCTGAGAGTCTCTTTTTGGACTGTGGGTAGTCCTGGCATTCCCAGCGGAAATGCTCTCTTAAGGTATGCAAGGTTTCACCAAAAAAAATGTCCTCTGGAGAGGAGGCAGAGGGGATGGATTCCTCTGCATCTGAATCCTCATAGGTGGATAAGGGAATGTCCTGGTAATCAGAGGGATCTGAGTTATCAGGCTCACAGTCTGTAGAATCAGAAGGAAAATCAATCCTTTGTCTCATAGAGGGGGAAGGGTGGCTTCCCCTAATTAAAGTTATTAGGTCTTCAGCCATTCTAAGCACTTGTTTCCATGGCAAGTGGGCTTGAGCATGCGCTTTGATCATCAGTTTTCTAGGCAAAGTGCGAATTCTGGGCCTGAGAAACTCGGTAGTTTTAGTCAAAAATGAAGATGTCGGTTTAATACGAACATCGGAAGGTTGGAATGCCAATCAGAAGCTGGTGTCTGCACAGCGGCTCCGGACCCATTCAAGGTAGAGAAATCCACAGGTTCCACAGTCGAAGAAGTAACTCATGGCATACTGAACTCCGAAAGGGTCTCGGCAGAGGCCTACAAATCTGTAGAAGCGGGTAGCAGGGGCTGCGAAGGCGCCTCACTTAGTACCGGCCTATGCAGTCTGTCTCTGTCTCCTTACGTTTTTTCAGAAGATCGGTAGTTAGATGGTTTATCAAAGCCATTTCAGAATACGGAGAACGAGCGCGAAAGAATTTAGTGACAAAAATAGCCCAACAACGAATAGTTCAGACATTGAACAAGGCACAAAACCGACAGCGAAGAACATTGTGGTCTGGGCCTAAACAGATGGCACAGCAAGAATGAAAATCTCTGTGAGGTATTTGCTTTCCACAGGCAAGACAATTATTAACTTTTTCTGACATTGGTTAGAGCAAGAAAAAAGGATCTCCAACGGGATACTTATCTTTTAGAATACTTCAGGCCTGAAACTCGAAAAATGAAAACTTCAGGAGGTGGCTAACCGGCACTTGCGAACTGCTTCTGCTTTGGATACTGCATGGCAAGAAAGACTGATGTAATGGCGTCAGCTGCATGTTTTATACGCATGACATCCTGACGTCATGGAAGAAGCGACAACATCCGAACATGGAAATCCCAAGACTCTGGTATTCGGGCCGACTGAGGGCTACCTGCAGGCAGATAACCCAAATGTGATGACTGCAACAGTGAAACACAAAGAACATCATCTATAGCATCTCTGCCTCACACCTCAGGCTATGTGCCTACTGAATGGTGCAAAGTGATGGTTATCCCACTCCACAAAGAGGGTGCCACCACGGACCCTGGAAACTACCACACCATTAGCCTGACGAGCCTGGTCTGCAAGGCCAAGGAACATATCATCTTGGAGCTTATAAACAAAGACATAGGTAACCTCCAAACCCTGGACCCCACTCAGTATGGGTTTGTAAAAAGTAGATCATCTCTACTAAACCTGACTGACTTCTTTGAAGCAGTCACTAGAGCCGTAGACAAAGGCAAGGTAGTGCACACAGCCCATCTTGACCTTGCCAAGGCTTTCAATACCATGCCCCACTATGGAATTATAGAAAAAACTCTTCAAACTGGGCATAAATCCCTGTGTCACAAGACGGTTGGCCAACTGGCTCACTGACAGAACCCACACAGTAAAAGTAGCCAACTCCAAGTTTGACTTCAGACCAGTGACGAGTGGAGTACCTCAGGTTGCGGTACTCTGTCCTCTCCTGTTCAGCATCTACTTCTCTGAAGTCCAGGCCAACACAGAAGGTCTTTGGCTAACAAAGTTTGCAGATGACTGCAAACTGGGAGCAATAATAGAATCATCTAATGATGTAGACATTCTACAAAAGGGCCTCAGAGACAGATGCTTGGTGTCAAAGTCATGGCCACAAGCTAAATGCCAAGAAGTGCATTGTCATCCCATCTGGGAAAAACTCGGTACCCATGAACTACCACATAGGTGGTAGCTCACTAAACACTAAAAGTGTGATAAGAGGACACAGGTGGACAGTAGTCTCTCCGCTGATAACCACATCACCACAGTAGTCAGGAAATCCTTCTACGTGGCACACCTCATCACAAAAGGGTTCTCCTCTAGAAAAAAGGAGGTCATTGTTCCTCTCTACTCATCCCTCATCAGACCCATAATAGAGTACAATGCCCCATTGGCATGTATCTCACAAGGCACCTACAACAACTGGAAAGGCCACAGAAAGACCTCACTAAGAGGATTACTGGCCTCGAACAGATGCCATACACAGACCATCTCAAAAAACTCGAGATCTACTCTGGCGCATATCACCTACTCAGAGGTGATCTCTGCCTAACATACAAAGCTATGTCTAACCCAGAGCTGTTGGACATGCTACACTTAAAGAAATCTTAATCTCTCCGAACCACACACTCCAGGACCTAAACCTTGTCAGCACAATAAACAGAACATGCTGGAGGGATAGATTCCTGTCCCAGAGACTTCCCATACTCTGGAATAAACTACTCATTCATGTCAAGCAAAGCTCCTCATTGGCTGTCTTTAAGAAAAGAACAAAAAGGTGAAGCACAAAAGAGTGGAAAAATTAGAACTCCTTTATTGGGGTTTCTCAAAAAAAAAACAGCATACCGGTTTCGCTGACAGCCTTCCTCAGTGCTTAATGACAACGTAATAGTAACAGTCCCTTAAATAGAAAGCACCATTAGCATACAAAGATACCATTGGTTGGTTAGACAATCTAAGACGATTCATTAAGGCAAGGTTTAAACAAACCCCCCAGCCGAATAATCCAACCTGAGTCTTTATTATTTAATAACATGTGCCAACCAACTTTAGACCTACATTGGCTCTGGACCCTGTCAATAACAGTGAATATAAACCTAGCCGTTTTGTGAATTAAACTGTACTTATATAAAGCATTTCTAGGTCTCCTATTCCTGATTTCACGAAGGTGTTTGGAAATTCAAAACCTCAATGATCTAGACACGTCTGTCCTACATAGGACCCCGAGCAGGAACAGGTAGCCAAATACACAATCTACATAGTACTGCAATTACCATAGCATAAAATGTCATAAACCTTAGGGGTGTTGGAACTAGTAAAGGTCTTAGTTTTAAATACATGAGGGCATGCAGAACAATGTCCACAAGGTACACAACGCTTAACCTTGTTACGAAACAGTGTAGATTGTTGTAATGAGGGCGGCACCTTACGTTAGAAATAACTGAAATGAGATCCCAAGGTGTGTCCCCTGTGAAAGGAAAATGAGCATTTGGAAGGAAGAATTTCATTAAGCTTGGCATTGGCTTTTAAAATGTCCCAATGATGGTTAATGATGTGTTTAAACATTTGAATATTCCATCCAAAAGTCATGACCAATCGAATAGGCTGCTGTAAGTCATTGTCAAGACAAGACTGTTTATATTGCAACAGATCAGATCTGGATTGTTGCCTGGCAAAGTCCCTGGCCTGATGGATATTGTTATCACTGTATCCCCTCTGGATAAATCTGGTATGTAAATCCTGTTGATAATGGGCATAGACGTCATATGAGGAGCAAATGTACGCATTCTAAGGAATTGTGACATGGGTACATTGCGGATATGTGTCAGGGGTGATGACTATGAGCATGAAGAAGAGTGTTATACTGAGGACACTTGCGGAAAACCTCAGTTTTTAATGTGTGGTCTATATCCCTAGTGACGGTAACATCTAGGAAAGTAATAGAATCCTTATGATTCAAATATTCCACAAATTCCTGCAAAAAAACTGTATCCCCCCTCCACACCATCCAGCAATCATCCAAGTAGCATCGCCAATGTCAATTTCCCCAAGATATAAATTATGTAGATCATCATAGATTAACTATTGTTCAATATAGCCCATGAAAATACCTGCATAAATGAGGGCAAAAGATGCCCCCACAGCCGTGCCCTTCACTTGCCAAAAGCATTTACCAAAAAAATAAACATTCTTGGTCAACACATGTTCAGTTAAACAGATCAAAAAAGTATTAAATCCAGGGGGATAAACATTGGCTTTGTCCAGCCAAAATTGTAAAGCTTCAAGGCCAGCCCAGTGCGGAATATTAGTATAGAGTGAGGACACGTCCAGGGTACACATAAGCCACTCTGGCTCTAATTGCAGGTTTTCAATAATTTGTAAAAAAAATTTGCAGTATCCTGAATGCTGGCCCGAACCAAAGGCAACAAAGGCTGTAGATATTTGGTCAAAATGGTCGACAACGGTTCAGTTAATGACCCACACCCCGAATCAATTGGTCTCCTTGGGGGATTTAAGAAATCCTTATGAATCTTGGGTAGAAGGTACAGATATTGTGATTGAGGGTCAGAAACAATCAAATGATAGACAGTTTTCTTATTGATAATACCTTTTCCAAAGCTAGATTAAGGAAACTATCAATCTCCTTTTTAAACTGTAGCGTCAGATCTACTGGCATACACATGTAGAACTGTGCATCCCCCAGTTGTGTCTCAGCCTCAGCCAAGTATTTGGACCAGTCCATAATCACAATTGCCCCACCCTTGTCCGCAGGTAAAAATCACCAAATCTTGTTGTGCTGTCAAATGATTCAAAGCCTGTTATTCCAGATTGGTTAGATTATGCTTAATATTTGGAAATAGGGATTTGTTAAAGTGAAGATCTTTTAAAACACAATCCTTAAAAACGTCCAAGCCACATGCTTATTGGCTGGAGAAATAAAATCAAGGAGCGGATGTGCTTGGTGCATCGTGGTTGAGCTGCATGGTTGAATGAGACGTTTTGGGTATCCTGCCTGAAATATGGATTAGTGCACACAGAGGCAAGCCGAACAGCTGATTGGGATGTTTTTCCAGCTCCTTGTCGGATTGGAGGCCATTATCTACTATTAATAAAAATTCATCAGCAGTTGTCGGCCTTGGGATTGGAGTTTTTTACATCTCAATGGTATTAAGGTCGTCGCCATGTTCAGCTGCCTTTGGATGTGTTTGTTGGTTGAATTTCTAGTTTTCTGGGTCCGAGTGGTCGTTGGGATCCATTAGAGACATTTTCTCTAACTGTTTGGCTACCTATATTGAGTCATATTCATTTAGTCATCTGGCTACTTATATTTGGGTCTATATTAGAACATTGAGGTTTCAAACCTTCGAATGTTCTAATATCGAACCCTATGCACCAAAAGCTTAAAATATCGAAGCAACACAAACCCAAATTTTTTCCTAGGGAAAGAATTTGGTTGTCCGTTTCTGTTTCTTCAGTATTTTTAGCGCTGTGGTGGAAAGTTACGGGTCGGGTTCAGGTAAGTGTGCGATTGTGTGGATAGGAGGGTTAGGGTGGGTTAGGTGAGTTACGGCTAGGGCGCGGGTTAGGTATGTGTGCGATTGTGTGGACGTGAGGGTTAGGCCGGGTGAGGTGAGTTAGGGTTAGGGAGCGGGTGAGGTGAGTGTGCGATAGTGACGGACCTTATTGTTAGGGTTTGGGTTAAGGTAAGTGGATAGTTAGTGGTGTGTGTATAGTTTAGTGTAGGGTTAGGTGTAACATTTTAGGGGTGTGTGTGTGGATTACTGTTTGTTTGGTGTGCTTGTGTTGTGTGTATGTGTTTGGAAAAAATCGCTGTTCTAACAGTTCGAGATTGTAAGCTTTCGCTTACATAGGGTTGATTAATCACCGTTCGCTTTTTTATGCGGTCGGTGATCTAATATAGACCCTTATATTTTTTCCGTTCCTGTGGTTTTTGGTAACGGACATATTTACATTTACTCCTTTATACAGGCACTGCAATAAACATTTATTAACAATTTTGGCTGATGTTATGAACCATTATTGTGCGTGTTCTTCACTTGAAGTTAGACATTGAATGTTTGGCAGTTGGAGTTTCTTTAAATGGACTACATCTGGAGGACATACCTGTTATATACAGATTTTGTTTTTGTTTCTGCCTTTGGGCTCCAGGTAAAGCTTTGATATATGTGGACACTAGTTTGTCTTTAATCAGTCCTAAGGGATTATAACTGATTAATCTTTTGAATGGCCCTTATTTATTCTTACTCGGGCCCACCTTTAAAGAGTGTTATTTCATCTTTTGATATTTTTCTATTTTCATTGGCATTGTTGTAACGAGCTTTATATTGTTTGATTCTATTTCCATTTAATATGGATTTCACAAAACTTTTACAAGGTCTATCTGCAGACCGTGATGATTTATATGCTTTTGGGTTAGGACCTAACAATATGGAGGGGAATGCTTCAGGTTCCATCAATCCTGAAGATATATGTGCTAACATTTTTCTTAAAATGAAGTATGAAATCTCTCAGGACAAATGTGTGGCATCTTAAACTATTCAAAGCCTATAAGGTTCGAGCGGTTTCCCCTCGTGGGCTCCGGGTACAAATACAACCATGGGCTAGTATGCTGGATGATGTATTGTTGGAAGATTGGGATCAGGCCCAACATACATCTTCAATGATGTTTGTGTACACTCTTATTCCACATTATGAAAGTACTATTGACAAATTTAGTGCCGAGGTACATTCTAGCTATAAGGAAGTTAAACAATTTGAGGGGGAGCCATTTTTTGCCAAATATTTCAACCAACTACCTAAGGATTTATTAGTCCTTGAACAACTGAAAAATAAAAAGATACATAAGTTTAACAGGGATGTTATGGATTATGAGAGGGGCAAGCCCTTTGGGGCTCAACAGAAAAATATGAGGTTTGCTGATTCTGATAGAAATAAATCAGGACCTAACAGGAAGAGACCACGTTCCATACTCAAAAGGGCCATAATGGTCCCAGTGGTACCTCTGGGGATGAGTCCTCTTCAGCCACCAACACTGACTTCACCCCTCTTTCAGAGTCTCCCATTGCTAAGAGTAATGACCCTTTAGTGGGGACAGATGTAGTGGCGGGAGGAAACATAGGGCAAATAAACAACCTACAGCAGCTGTTGGAGTTGAGAATACCTCATTAAGTCAGAACAATAATGTGCATACCACTTCTAGTCATGTTCTTTCAGAGAGTGAATTAAAGTTTCTTAACAGAGGCTTGAATTTTGTTCCTGTTTTTTTTGTATATGAGAATTCATTGGTTAATGATGTACTGAATTTTTGTCGATTATTGAATTTGAAATTTTTTTTTGGGAGATGACAACACCCAAAGATCTACTGATTTCCAGTTTCACAAGTCTAATTTTATTCCTCCAGCCGATAAGCATGTGGCTATTTTTAGGGATTGTGTTTTGAAAGATCTTCACTTTAACAAATCCCTATTTCCAAATATTAATCATAATCTAACCAATCTGGAACAACAGGCTTTGAATCATTTGACAGCACAACAAGATTTGGTGATTTTACCTGTGGACAAGGGTGGGGCAATTGTGATTATGGACTGGTCCAAATATTTGGCTGAGAGACAACTGGGGGATGCACAATTCTATACGTGTATGCTAACAGATCCGACGCTACAGTTTAAAAAGGAGATTGATAGTTTCCTTAATCTAGCTTTGGAAGAGGGTATTATCAACAAGAAAGCTGTCCACCATTTGACTGTTTCTGACCTCAATCACAATATCTGTACCTTCTACCCAAGATTCATAAGGATTTGTTAAATCCCCCAGGGAGACCAATTGTTTCAGGGTGTTGGTCATTAACTGAACCATTGTCAGCCTTTTTGACCAAATATCTACAGCCTTTGTTGCCTTTGGTTCGAGCCAGGATTTAGGATACTACTAATTTTTTACAAATGATTGAAAACATGCAATTAGAGCCGGAGTGGCTTATGTGTACCCTGGATGTGTCCTCACTCTATACTAATATTCCGCACTGGGCTGGCCTTGAGGCTTTACAATTTTGGCTGGACAAAGCCAATATTTATCCCCCTGGATTTAATACTTTTTAGGTCTGTTTAACTAAACATGTATTGACCAAGAATGTTTTTTATTTTTTTGGTAAATGCTTTTGGCAAGTGAAGGACATGGCTACGGGGGCATCTTTTGCCCTCATTTATGCAGATATTTTCATGGGCTATATTGAACAACAGTTAATCTATGATGATCTACATAATTTATATCTTGGGGAAATTGACATTTGGCGACGCTACTTGGACGACTGCTGGATGGTGTGGAGGAGGGATACAGTTTATTTGCAGGAATTTGTGGAATATTTGAATCAGAACAAATGGGGCATTCAGTTCACTTTGAATGCTCATAAGGATTCTATTATTTTCCTATATAGGTTCATAGGTTCATAGATTAGTACTAAGCTAACTGCCCTTGCGAGCCATTTTAAGCCTAGCCAATTATCCCTTGTGAGATTCAAACCCTGCACCTTGTGTTTTTAAGGCAAACACCTTAACCATTAGGCCACCCTCCCAACCCCCCCATCACTAGGCATAGAGACCACACATTAAAAATTGAGGTTTTCCGCAAATATCCTCAGTACAACACTCTTCTTCATGCTCATAGTCATCACCCCTGACAAATCATCCACAATATACCCAAGTCACAATTCCTTAGAATGAGTTGCATTTGCTCCTCATATGACTTCTATGCCCATTATGAACAGGATTTACATACCAGATTTATCCAGAGGGGATACAGTAACAACAATATCTGTCAGGCCAGGGACTTTGCCAGGCAACAATCTAGATCTGATCTGTTGCAATATAAACAGTCTTGTCTTGACAATGACTTACAGCAGCCTATTCGATTGGTCATGACTTCTGGACGGAATATTCAAACGTTTAAACACATCATTAACCATCATTGGGACATTTTAAAAGCCAATGCCAAGCTTAATGAAATTCTTCCTTCCAAATGCTCATTTTCCTTTCACAAGGGACCCACCTTGGGATCTCATTTCAGTCATTTCAAATGTAAGGTGCTACCCTCATTACAACACTCTACACTGTTTGGTAACAAGGTTAGGGGTTGTGTACCCTGTGGACAGTGTTCTGCATGCCCCCATGTATTTAAAACTAAGACCTTTACGAGTTCCAACATCCCTAAGATTTATGACATTTTATGCTATGGTAATTGTAGTACTGAGTGGATTGCATATTTGGCTACCTGTTCCTGCTCGGCGTTCTATGTAGGACAGACATCTAGGTCACTGAGGCTCCGAATTTTCGAACACCTCAGTGAGATCAAGAATAAGAGACCTACAAACACTTTATATAAGCACACTTTAATTCACAAAATGGCTAGGTTTATATTCATTGTTATTGATAGGGTCCATGGCCAATGCAGGTCTAATGTTGGTTGGCACACGTTATTAAATAATAAAGACTCAGGTTGGATTATTCGGCTGGGGGGTTTGTTTAAACTTTGGCTTAATAAGTTGTCTTAGATTGTCTAACCAACCAATGGTATTTTTGTATGCTAATGGTGCTTTCTATTTATGGGACCATTAATATTACGTTGTCATTACACACTGAGGAAGGCTGTCACCGAAACTGGTATGCTGTTTGTTTTTGCAGCAACCCCAGTAAAGTTCTAATTTTTCACCCTTTTGTGCTGGACCTTTTTGTTCTTTAGTCATTGTTGTTGGTTTGGCCAGTGCACATCCGTATGTGTGGGTGTCTGTTCATGCCTCTAAGAAAAACCTTGACGACTGGATTGGAAATACAAAATTCACCCTGGGGATCACTTCTGCGGCACTGCTTGACAGGGGCGCAGGAAAATAATTTTCTTGGGTGGCGAAGGCCAAGGAAACTTTTTGGCTAGGCTTATATCTGCGGTGGTGGTGCTGTGGTAGCCTTGTTGCCTCCCAGTAAGATGCTGTCTGGTTCGACTCTCAGCTAGAGCGTCTTCTGCGTGGAGACATACGTGAATGGACATACCTTCGCTGAAGGTTTGCGTCAGGGCTGGCAACTCGGCATGTAAAAATCAACTGCCAATCATTAGCGGACCGGAGTTCCACTGTGGCGACCCCTAACCAGGAAAAGCCGAAAGACACAACAACATATAGGCCCCAGGGCCAATAGCCTAGTACCTACCTATGAACCTATGATATGGTAGAGGAACTGTATATCTTAGCGTACCTGAGAAGGATCAAGGATCTAATAGGCTCAGAGAAATCAAACTGAATCTGCTTATCTTGCTATAAATGTCACCCTCACCATCAGAAGTGGTTAAAATAATGATGATCATCTACTTCTAGATTTTTAAGCCATAAAGTGCTTTAACAACACATGACAAATCATCAACATGCTTGCTGGTAATTTGTATTATATCAGAAGTACACCAAAAAGTGCACTATGTATGTATACACCCCTCTGGTTGATTTGCTGATTTTTCTAATAAGGACTTTTCCTATATGGCAAAACTTCAGTAAGTTCAAAAACTTCTACATTACCTTGCATCAAACCAGGTGCATCACATGATGTGGGATAAAAAAATACTAGATTACCAAATGACAATTAATCTGAACACCAGGTCCAAATGACAGACCACTCAGCAAATTAAAAAATTTATCTGAACTGCAGGTCCAAAAGAAAGACCACTCACTTAAAAATCTTAGCTCCAAAACCTTAGCTTTTAAATGAGCTCATGGGCAGCCAAGATCACCATACAGTCAATACTATCCATGACAGGGTAAGTTAGGTCACTCATACAATAGATACCTTAGACAAACTATCCATCTAGGCATCAAGACCAAGGTTAGATGTCACAGTGGAAAGATTCTAAAGACAACCACCAACAGGTCATCCACTTTTGTTTGAAGAGGACATTGTTCTCACTGAGAACATCAAAAGTACCATTTTTACTTAGGTACTCCAGTGGCATACAGGGATAAAGCCCTAACTATGGCCCAGTTGACCCAGGTTCAGTTAGTGGCTGAGGCAACTGACAGAGCATCAGGAAAGGGAAGGACATGTCTATCCAAGGTGGGAATACACTTGTTGATACTCTCCTCAAGGGGAGGCATGGTACAAAAAGGAGAGTAGCCTTCAGACAAAGTGTAGATGCCTCAACAAACATTGAGTGGGATGATGGGTAGGTCACATAACAAAATCTGCCTCTGGACATAAGCACAGATGTAACAGACTCAGCACAGCTCCTTGTGGTGTCCTGCAGAGTTCTACAAGCAGCAGTGAGCGAAAGAGAGACTTTAACAGATTATAAGAATTTATGTTTCTCTGCTTTCCTACCAGAGACTGTTTAGTCTCACCGAAAAGCGAGTTTTCTAACTATATGAGTTCTGCAAAGTTTGTTTTTCTGCATTTGTCTGCATTTTTTTGTGTTTTGCACTTTAAAAGTTGTTTTTGCCTTGTTTAATTGTTGTAGGCTACACACTCAAGTGCGCTAGCCGATCTATAGCATTTACTGTATTCCTGTGTCTAGTTTCTGCTGTATAAGTGAAAAAAAGAAAAATAAATATCCTTATTTCCCACCTTTTCTGAACTAGAATAGTCCAGTTTTCAGGTATTGCTGAATTCTAGGCTGTGTCATAGTTCCTGTGTTGCCCATATCCTTACTTTGTTAGGAGGAAGCTTCTTTGTTCACTAGTGAGAGTGGGGAGCTCTGAGCAGCCTATCTGTCCCTGGAGGAGTGGTGTCAGCCCAGTAACCAGTAGCTTATTGGCAGTTTTGGGCCATTTCCTATCTTTTTCAAACTCCCTGCCTTAAAACCTGCTTTAGCGCAGTTTTACGCATCCAGCAACATCGCACAGTGCCGTTTAAGCAGTTTTTAACAATTCCCGGCTCCACAAAGTCTGCTCTTCAAATTTTCCCTTAGAACTAGTCAAACTCTCAAAGTAAGCACTCAACCTTCATTCTACAGCCCAGCACTTGCTCAAATTTCTCAGTAAGCACGAACAAACTTTAGCACTACACCTCCTTCTACTATCCAGAAGTACAAGGTTCCCTATTCGTCCATTCCGGTCAGTCAATAAACCAGTTCTTTAAACTATCCAGGCATGTCCAAAGCGTAGTTTCAGGTATAATCTCCAGTCCAGCTGGTGAATCTGCGAATCTTGAGGCAATGTTACAATTGCCTTATGTACACAGACAGCCCTCTCCTTCTTCCAGCAAACTCAAATATGTGAGAGATGCAACTATACACAGCCAAACTGGTGGCCGAGGTCTCTCAACCCAAGACTGGTACAGTCAGTCAGAAGGAGAAGGAAACCACTCGCACCACACAACCAGTCTCACACAGACCAAACGCACCAGCAAACAAGACACAAACTCACAAAAACATACTCGGAGGCTCTAAATAAAAATCTGCCAAAGCAGCAGAGACCTCCAAAGCAGACATCCAAGCAACAGATACCCCTAACAACTTACACTTATCACATACTTCACGAAGTCAGTGTGCCACACAGTCGCAGCCCTTACGGCTAAATAACACACCTAATACACTAGTAATTGGAGACTCTATTGTCAGGCACACTGACGTCCCATTCACCAGACTGAACAAGGAGAGGGTCACTGTAAGCTGCCTGTCGGGAGCCAGGGTCCGCCACATAACACAGGCACTCAGCTCACTCCACAGCAGGAACAACTATGACTCTGTCATTGGCCATGTTGGTGTGAATGACCTGAGACGTACCTCCCTGGACTACATGAAAAGAGACATAGAGGAGCTCTCTGATCATGTAGCCCAGACCGGTATGACCCTGACCCTGAGTAGCATATTGCCCTCACCAAGAATGATGATGCAGTATAAAGACGAAATGATTAATTGGCTAAGCTACTGGTGTCATTCAAAGGGGATCCAGTGTCTGTCAGCCTGGGATGACATGCTAGGCAAACCACGTTGCTTCGCCAGGAACAGCTTGCACCTGGCACCCTTAGACTTTTGAATACTGGCTAAGGCTCTTGCCACCCCCATAATGCCTTTTTTAGGCAATGCTCAAAAGACAAACCCACCTCCATAGACAATACCAGAAACAAAAAACTAAGGGTAATGCTGCTCAACGCCAGAAGTCTAAACCTCAAGATGCACGCACTCGAGGCACTCCTCAGTATGGAGAAAATCGATATCTGTGCAGTAACAGAAACCTGGTTCAAGGCTCCAGAAAGCACCCCAGCACTACCAGGATTCAAGTCATACCATTCCTTTCGGCCCCAGAACTTCGACCGGAATACTAAAGGCGGGGGAGTATCCATTTTCATCAAGGATACCCACACCTCCAGGTTAGTGGCACTGCACGAGGCAGCGGAGACCATCCATGTGCAACTAACAGTAGGTAAAACTACTTTTCAGTTCATAGCCTGCTACAAATCACCCACCTTGTCTCAGGATCCCCACTCGGCATTCCTGAGAACATTGGAGAATATGAAGGTCTCACCAAACACCATGATTTTGGGGGATTTCAACTAACCAAACATTGACTGGGAAAAACTACTCAAGTCCCAACTCTTTTGCCCAACGGTTCCTGGAGTTTATAAACTCAAATGCCATGGAGCAACTGGTCACCACTCCCACAAGAGGGGACAACATATTGGACTTGATCATCACCAACATGGGGGCTCAATGTTCCACACCAGAGGTAAATCCCTCGTTGGTAAGATCAGACCATAAACTTATCACAATGGATATCCACATCCCGACCCCACCCCCAGCAAAGGAAATCACTGAGAAAAATTTCTCAAAAGCAAACTTCACACTTCTCAAGACCGAGGTGGAAAGTTTCAAAGCCCCTGGGCTAATGGAAAATGCTACCCAAACCGCAGAATCCTTTACAAATGCACTCCAAGAGCACCTACAGGAATGCAAGGATCGTGCCATCCCAAGTAAAACCAAGACTCACTCCTCCAAGAACAGGAGACCAGTCTGGTGGACCCCCGCCATAAACAAGCTATACAACAGGAGGAGGAAACTATTACATGACAAGGTAACATCCACAAAAGGGAAGGCATCCTTGATCAGTACTAGCAAGAAACTCCAATCCCTCACAAAATCATTAAAGGCCAGCTTCAAAGAAAAATCGCCAAAGACTCTAAAGATAATCACAAGGCATTCTTTAGCTACGTCATAAATCTGGGCAGCAGCTCTCAGATTTGCTCTGAGCTGGTGCAAAATGGCACAAGATACACTGAACCCACAGACATTGCCAACATCCTGGCGGACAGGTTCATTGCAAACTCCCCCCCCTTCCCCCCCAAAAGGGACTGTGTCTATCCCAGAAGAATGCAGTCCCCCAGACATCACAGACACACAAGTGAAAGCAGCCCTCTCCAAAGTAAAAAACACAGCATCAATGGGACCAGATGGTATCCCGTGCTGCGTCTTACACGAGCTCCAAAACGAAATAAACCCTCACATGAATTCACTATTCCAACTCAGCCTTACCACAGGTTATGTACCCAAGGAATGGCGTACAGCAACAGTGATCCTGCTCCACAAAGGTGGCACCACAACGGATCCCGGGAACTATTGCCCTATAAGCCTGACTAGCTTGGTCTGCAAGGCTATGGAGCGCATCATCATGGATCTCATAAACAAAGACTTTGGGAGCCTCCAAACACTGGACCCTATTCAATTTGGCTTTGTTAAGGGCAGATCTTGTCTCCTAAACCTAGTTGACTTCTTCGAAACAGTTACCAAAGCCTTAGATGAGGGAAAGGTAGTCCACACAGCCTACCTAGACCTCGCAAAGGCCTTCGACACAATACCCCACTTTGGTATCATAAATAAGCTTACCAGCTTAAATATCAACCCATATGTCACAAGATGGGTTGCAAACTGGCTCAGGGATAGAACTCACATGGTCAGAGTCGCAGGTGCCATGTCCAACTCTAAACCAGTTACAAGTGGCGTCCCACAGGGTTCAGTCCTGGGACCCCTCTTGTTTGGTATATACTTCTCTGAGGTACAGGCAAACACGGGAGGACTGTGGCTGATCAAGTTCGCAGATGATTGCAATCTGGGAGCCATAATCAACTCTCCAGCTGACACAAGCATCCTGCAGAAGGGCCTTACAGAGACTGATACCTGGTGTCAAAACCATGGCCTCAAGCTAAATGCAAAAACATGCATAGTCATCCACTTTGGGAAAAACAAAGTGTTCACAAATTACCATATAGGAGGTAATCCACTAATTACGGAAGAAGTAATCAGGGATCTGTGGACTCAAGTAGATAGTAACCTCTCCTTTGACGATCACATTGCCAAAGTGGTTAGAAAAACCTTCTATATAGCCCACCTAATCACGAAAGGGTTCACATCTAGATCAAGAGAGGTCATTGTGCCCCTCTGCTCATCAGGCCCATAATTGAGTACAATGCCCCATTTGGGATGTACCTTACCAGACACCTGCAACAGCTGGAGAGACCTCAAAAATACCTCACCAAGAGGCTCGTGGGCCTCAAATAGATGCCCTATGCAGCTCGACTAAAGAAACTCCAGCTCTACTCAGTTGCTTACCGCCTACTCAGAGGTGATCTCTGCCTGACATACAAGGCCATGTCTAACCCGGAATTGTTGGACATGCTCCACCTCAAGAAAACCAGATCCATTAGAGCTACATGCTCCAGGGATTTAAACCTTAGCACAACAATAAATAGGACATGCTGGAGGGATAGATTCATATCCCAAAGGCTTCCCGCGCTCTGGAATAGAATCCCAGTCCATGTTAGGCAGAGCCCCTCGCTGACCCTCTTCAAGAGAAGTCTTGATGAGTGGATGGGAAATCGTAAGTTTGCACCTGGGATTACTTCTATAGCCCTGCTGGACAAAGGCTCATGAATCTAGTCTACAAGGGAGGCGAAAGCCAACACATTCCAGCTAGGCTTATAAATGCCCTAGGGCAGATAGCCTAGTACCTACCTATGAACCTATCCAAAAAGTACAGTTTTGTACCTACCATAAATGTAGATGTCCGACAGGTATGCATCTGCAGTCATCACATATGGGTTGTCCTGCCTCAGGCAGCCCTTCGGTCGGTCGGATTCCAAAGTCTGGGTCCGGCGTTGGCTGATGTCGCCCTTTCCCTGACGTCAGAGCGCCTGGGGTATAAAAGCATCAGCCGACGCCATCTTCCTCAGTTTTTCTTGCCCCAGGTGCCCTCTAAGGAAGGCTAAATTTGGAGAAATGCAATAAATTCCAAACATGCACAGAAATATATACATATATATATATATATATATATATATATATATATATATAAAACAAATACACCATAATAGATAACCCCAGCTAGCTATGAGAGGGATAAGTACCCAAGAATACCACAGAGGGGAAGGAGGGAGGGTAAACCTGACTGCAGATGCATACCTATCGGACATCTACATTTATGGTAGGTACAAAACTGTACCATGTCCTTCAAGGATGCATCTGCAGTCATCACATATGGGTAGAATACCATAGCCAATCTGGGGGTGGAGGATCTATGTAAAGGATGGTGTAGCTAAAATGCCCTGCAGGACTGCCGTAGCAAAGCCTGCTCTGGATCTGGAATATAAAGGTAAATTGTAATGTTTGGAAAATGTATGCACGGAGCTCCATGTAGCAGCTTCTAAAATGTCCTTGGTAGCCACCCCTCTTAAGAAGGCTGTGGAGGTGGCTGTGGCTCTGGTGGAATGAGGTCTAATGTTAGCTGGCACAGTTTTTCCATGAAAGGAGTAACAAAAATGAATGCAATTCCCTATCCATTTTGAAATTGTCTGTTTGGAAATTGCTTTTCCTTGTGCACCAGCAGCATATGCTACAAACAGCTGGTCAGTTTTTCTGTAACTTTTAGTTCTGTCCAAGTAGTAGCGCAACTGCCTGTGTATGTCCAGGGTGTGCAGAAGTTTTTCCCCTTTGTTTTGTGGATTTGGAAAGAAGGTAGGCAGGTGAATAGCTTGGTTTAATGAGACCCTGGATACCACCTTTGGCATAAATGAAGGATTGGTTCTCAATGAAACTCTGTCCTGATGAAATATAAGAAATGGCTGTACTGCCATGAGGGCCTGTAACTCAGATACTCTTCTTGCTGAGGTTAACAGTATAGGTTTTTAACGTTTTTTCTGCTTTAAATCTTCATTGGTTTTGTGATGTCATTAATTATCAATACTATATAAATTGTAGATTAATCAAGATCATTGTTTCTGATGAAGTCTCTCTTGAAGAGATGAAAGCGCTAAAACTACTTGTTGAATAAAGATGGAGTGTGTTTTGTACAACTAATTTGGCGTCCTGGATTCCTGGTTCACGCATTCTATTTCATGGTTTATTGCCTTGTTTTTTTCTTAGTTTTTCCAACACGAAGTTAAGGTCCCAAGTAGGCACTGGTGGTTTCCTTGGAGGACTGATGTTTTTAATTCCTCTTAGAAACTGTCTTAGGAGAGGATGAGAGAAGACAGGTGGATCAGTATTGTACTCTGCTGAAATTGCTGAAGCATGAATTTTAATGGAAGAGTAAGACAGGCCATTGTGGAGCATTTCTGCCAAGTATTCCAGAATATGTGCCATGTTCATCACTGTCGCATCTAGGCCCTTTGTGGTGCTCCAAGTGTGAAATCTTTTCCATTTTGCTGAATATGCCTTTCTTGTGGAAGGCCGGCGAGCTTCCATGATGATATCCTTTACTCTCTTGGATAGCTTATCCTGGGAAGGAGTCAAGGTATTCTCCAGGCTGTTAGTTGCAAGGTTTTCAGGTTGGAATGCAGAGTTTTGTAATTGTGCTGTGTCAGGAGAAGTGGCCATTGAGGAAGAGGCCACGGTTTCTTGCGTGACATGCTCTTTAACAGCGGGTACCAGTGCTGTCTTGGCCAGTCCCGAGCTATTAGAATCACTTTTGGCTGCTCTGTCCTGATCTTCAGTAAGACCTTGGTCATTAATGGAAGAGGTGGGAATGCATACACTGTTAGAGTTCTCCAGCTGAAAGAGAGGGCATCCACTTTCCATGCTTGCGGGTGGTATGTCCTTGAGCAGAATTTCTTCAGCTGATGATTGTGGTGTGAGGCAAAAAGCTCTATGTCTGGCTTCCCCCATGATTGTGTTATCTGAAAGAAGATGTCTGGGTGCAGCATCCATTCGTGTGCGTCCGTGATATTTCTGCTTAGGCTGTCCGCCAGTATATTGTCTTTTCCTGGCACAAACTGTGATTGCAGCTCTATATTGAGTTTCAGGGAACGTTCCCATAGATTCATTGCCAGTCTGCAAAGAGGGTAGGAATGGCTACCTCCTTGTTAACTGTGGTGTTGTCTGTCCTTATTAACAGGTGGCCTTGATGCAGGAAGAGTTTGAAGGCCTCGATTGCATGCATCACTGCCAGCATTTCCTTTTGGTTTATATGCATGCGTTGCTCCTTTTATGACCATAGTCCTTGAATACATCTGCCCTCCATGTGTGCTCCCCAACCGTGGTCTGAAGCGTCCGTTGCAATGGTTTGGCTGGCTATTGGTTTGCTGAAGGGCAGACCCCTGTTTGACTGGCTTGCTTGAGCCCACCACAGAAATTCCTTTTGGAGGCATGGAATGAGTGGGATCAAAGCTTCTAAGCTGTGACTGTGCTGAGTCCATAAACTTCTTGGGTACCATTGTAGTTTCCTCATATGCAGCCTTGCTTGTGGAATCAGAAGAATGCAAGATGCCATGTAACCCAGGGCCTGCAGGATTTTCCTTGCAGTCAGCTGAGTTCGTCTTGTCAGGTTTTTGAAATAATCTGGTAGTTGTCTTTGTTTTTCTTCTGTGAGAAAAGCCATTTGGGTAGTTGTGTCTAGATCCGCACCCAGAAAAGTTATTCTTTGGGATGGAACAAGTCTTGATTTGTGAATGTTGACTGTATATCCCAAGGCTTGAAGTAGGTGGATGGCATAATTCAAATGCTTTACCAAAGTTTGTTGGCTGTCCGCTTGTATAAGGCAGTCGTCCAGATATGGGTAAATTTGAATCCCCTGAAGTCTGCAGTGTGCAATTACTGATGCCAGGCATTTCGTGAATACTCTGGGTGCAGTAGATAAGCCAAAGGGCAATGCTGAGAATTGATAATGCTCTGAACCTGCAAGAAATCGGAGGTGTCTTCTGCAACTTTGTCTGATAGGGACATGCAGGTATGCCTCCTTGAGGTCCAGAGTTACCAGCCAAGACCCCTTGCCCAGCATGGGAAGGAGTTGCTGTAGAGTCAGCATTTTGAATTTTGGCACAATGAGATAAGTATTCAGTGCGGACAAGTCGAGAATAGGCCTCCATTGTTTTTCTTTTCTTGGAACAAGGAATAGTCTGGAATAAAATCCTTGGCCTTGTTCTGAAATAGGAACCTTTTCTATAGCTTTCATTTGCATTAAGCTGGAGATTTGTTTCAAAGCCTCTGCCCTTTGATTTGGTGGCAGGTCTGGCATGCCTTTTCTGTTTGGTAATGTGTGAAAATGGAACCTGTATCCTTTGTCTATTATTTGCAGTGTCCATTTGTCTCTTGTAATACTGTGCCAATTTTCTGAGAATAAAGAAAACTTTCCACCCAAAGGTGCTTCTAATTGAGCCCTGGTCAGCGGAGTCAAAGTGAAGTCATTGAGTCTGTCCTTGTGCAGCAGTTGTAGGTCCTGCACTACCTCTCTGGTTGGGAGGCTGACATTGACGTCCTCTGTAGGAGCCTCTAGGTTGTCCTCTACCTCTGGCATGCCTGTTCTTGCCTCTCTGAAATCTTTCTGTGTCCGGAAAGGACCAATTCTTGGCAGGCCAATTTCTGCTGAATCTTGGCGGTTGGACTTGTAGAAAATCTTTGACTGTTTGTACAGATTTTGCCTTTTCCTCAAATTTCTTTAAGAACTCCTGAGCAGTGGAGTCAAATAACTTTTGCTTTTCCAGTGGAGCATCCAGAAGCTTAGCTTTAACATGGTCTGGCAGAGATTGCTCCTTCAGCCAAGCATGCCTACATATGACTGCACCAGTCATAGCTGACCTACATGAAGCTTCCAATGCATCATAACCACACTGCAAGAAATGGTTGCTAACCTGCTGGGAGTTATGTACCACATCCTGAAGTGATTTGCGATCTAGGGGTTCAGGAGAAGACAGTTTCTTATGCAATTCATCTAACAAATACTCTTGGTACTGTATCATATGAAATTGACAATTTAATGCCCTCATAGAAAGAGTAGCTGAAGTATACACTTTTTTACCCCATCTCTCTAAAGCCCTGGACTCCCTTTCAGAGGGGAGTGGATTTTTAGCAGTGGCAGCTGCAACCCCTTTAGGGCCCTGGGAAATAGTTTCTGGGTCTGCAGAGTGGGCTTTGTAAAGAAAGTGATGTGAGTCCGGGACCCTGTAGTACCTATCGGGTTTGACAGGGGCCGGAGGAAGAGTGTCAGGGGTTATGCTAGACTCAGAGTACACATCATCAATGACATTCAAAACAGGAGGAATAGCCAAAGGTCTATGCTGAGGTAAATGCAGAAAAGTTCTTAATCTCTTCCTGGAATCAGAGAATTCCTGGCCCTGCCATTTGAAATGCTCTCTCATAGTGTGCAGGGTCTCCCCAAAGGAAAGTTCCTCAGGAGGGGAGGCCGAGGGGATAGATTCTTCTGCATCAGAATCCTCGTAGGCCGAAAAGGCCTCCTCCTCGTAGTCCGAGAGAGCAGAGCCATCAGAGGCCTCCTCTGAGGAGTGGGGATCAGAGGGCTCAACCCTGGGCCTTTTGTCTGGAGGAGGCTGAGAGCCCCTAATTAAGGAAATTAGGTCCTCTGCTAAACTTAGAATCTGTGAACCTGTAGTGGGTCCCTGAGGAATAACCCTGGGAGGCATAGTTTTTGTGTGTTTAGCAGCTTTAGCCCTGGTGAATGCCTTTATGGACATGGATGCAGGAGGCCTGGCTGCACCACATGCTGGTGTAGTTTTGTCTAGAGGAATGGTGTCAGAAGTTTCCAAAACACCAGTTTTTGAAGGAAATTCAATAACCGACTCAGCAGGGGCCTCCAGGGCCGAGGTTGTCGGTTGAGCGGTTTCGGTGGATGGAAGTACCAAGGACTCTGTTTCAGCCGAGACACTCGCGGTAGGCCTGGCCGTGGTTTCAGCCGAAACCGCGGCCCGCGTGTGTCGGTCCTTGTCCTTCCGTTTCTTAATTAAATGGGAAGTCGGAGTCTCCGACGGCATATTGTAAGCAAAACTAGCCCCAAAAAATTCCACTGCAAACTCCGCCCGACGTCTAAGAGTGCGTCGGTTGAAGGAAGCACAGGCTGAACAGGCCGAGACGTCGTGGTCTGGGCCTAGGCAGGGGAGGCAGTAAGAGTGGAAATCCTTATGAGGTATTTGCTTCCCACAAGTTAAGCAATTATTCATTTTATCTGACATCGGCTGAGGCAAGAAAGAGTCCCCAATGGGGTACTTAGCTTTTTGAAGTCTTCGGTAGCTGAATTACAGGAGCTGGCCGACCGGCACTTGCGAACTGCTTCTGCTTCGGGCACCACGCGGCAAGAAAGACTGAGGAAGATGGTGTCGGCTGATGCTTTTATACCACAGGCGCTTTGATGTCGGGGAAAGGGCGACATCAGCCGACGCCGGACCCAGACTTTGGAATCCGGCCGACCGAAGGGCTGCCTGAGGCAGGACAACCCATATGTGATGACTGCAGATGCATCCTTGAAGGACATCCACCAGCTGTGTTTTTTGAAAGGCTTACACATTTTTCAGTCAAATGTGACTGTCATTTGTGTTTTAAATGAAATATATTTAAATCAGTTGTAACAATTCTTTTTCAATGAAATGTTTGAGATATTTTAGATCAAATAAAACACGCATAATTTTGCATCTCTATCTAGCTACATATATATATATATATATATATATATATATATATACATATATACATATACACACACACACACACATATATATATATATATATTTTATATATATATATATATATATATTATATATATATATATATATATATATATATATGAGATCCATACAGATATTTGACTGCATCTTTCACTGAATCTTAATTTGGTGAAAATACTTGCGCGAAACTGCTGTTTCTCCAAAGCAGCACTTTCACGTAAGTATGCTTGTTGTTCTGGTCGTACTACGTACTACAGTGCGGTAAGGGAAAATTCCCTTTTCCTAACTGTAGTGCGACCTCGGAGTGAGAATATTAAAGTAGGGGGTGCAGAGGGTTCAAGTAGATTTAGTGTTTTTTTTGTGTTTTTTTTTTTTTAACAAAAGCGCTTTTTCGATGAAAGCGCTTTCATTAAAGTCTGTTCGGTGGTTTTGGATTTGGGCTTTTGAACTTTCGTTCAAAAGTCCTAGATCTATATATATATATATATATATATATATATATATATATATATATATATACACACACACACACACATATATATATATATATATATATATATATATATATATATATATATATATATATAAATATACATACGCACACACACACACATCAATATAAGTTTCTAAAACATACAATTATGTTTTTTTTTTCATTTTACATGAACAATAACTTGCAAGCAAACCATGGATAGTGTACATCTTTGTAAGAGTGGCTAAGCAAAGCTGACATAAATGACCTCTATACAACAGCTCAGAGAGACAAAGCCCTAAAACTGAGGCTTCAAAGTTGTTAGTTAGCCTGCAGATAATTAGGTCCACCCTTAAATGTATCCTCCCCTCAGTCTGAAGAGTGAAGTCAGACCCTCAGACATCCAGAAAGAATGTGGTACTGGCAGAAGTACAGGTTAACAAAGGCTAGTGGAGAGGTATAGGGACGAAACCCCTTTAATGACTGCCTGATGAAAGCCCTTTAATGAAGAACTCATAAGGTTGGCATAATGGTTAAGGTGTTTACCTTACAGACAGAAGGTGCAAGGTTTGATTCTCACACGGGGTAATTCACTAGGCTTAAAATGGCCCACAAGAGCAGCTAGCCTAATACTAATTTAGGAACCTATAAAAATACAATAGTTATGGCAACATACAAAACAAAAAATATATATATATATATATATATATATATATATATATATATATATATGAAAGCAATACAAGCAATCTCTGTTGAGCACTGTACCTGTGACACTCTGGCATTTTTGATGCCAATAGGAGTGTGTTGGACTCCCTTTAACCCGAAAAGGTCGACGACATCCATAGGTTCCTGTAATAGAAATGAAGAAAAAAATAAAACAGTGTCAAATTAGTAAATACACTCTAATGGACACATACTTATTTAAAAAAGTTTCTTCCAGTACATTATGCCTTGTCAAAAACAATATAAATAGCTGCTCTGAGCTAAAGAGTCCCCTGAAAAGGAGCAAAATACCATCTCATGGAACACAAAACTGATGTCTTACCTCCAACAGCATATTGAGTAGACCTTTTAAAATGTATAAACATATTTTTTCTGGTAATAATTATGACAAATGGATTGCCTTCCAGGTCTTTTTCATGGTACCACTACATTAAAATAAAACAGTGATGGCAATGACATAGAAAACAATAAACAATCCACAGCAGAAATAACAGGAACATGCTAGAACCACTCCTACAAACAGACAAAGAAATTTTATTATGTGGTTTAGTGCTTTCATCGGGCAACAATGAATGGACTTCATCAGAACAAACAACATTTTGTGTAGGCACATGTACGCGCGCACACACACACACACACACACACACACACACACACACACACACACACACACACACACACACACACACACACACACACACGTATTATTTATGCATATATAAATGTATGGACATGCATATGCCATGACATATCTATGTAAATTCCTGTTTTTTTTTTGAATTACAAGAACAAAATTAACAAAAGACTTCTAAAAATATATATTAATTACCTAACAGTAGGTAACATAAGGACAGAACTGACTGAAAGACATTAATTCAGGCCCAGTGGAATATTCAGTTCTAACTGCCTGTAATTCCCTTTGATCCAGTGTCTGCTCCAAGAGGCCTCCCCTAGAATTCCTGTTAACTGCCTCCAATACACTATAATTAAATTTCCTAAAATTCGGGCATACATCTGAATGCTTACTCAAGGCATTATCCTTACAATGTTTCCTTATATCCAAGACATGTTCATAAATGCACTTTCTTATGTAGCATCCAATCTTGCCAATGTAATAAGCTGAACAGACGTCACAAATGATAATCTGTACCACTCCTCTGAAATCTCATGTCCAATGATTCTTAAACTTTAGCAGTCCATAATTTAATATACGTATATATGATGTTTCAGCAATACATTGGCACTGAGAACAGTGCCCACATTTATATGTCCCCATTTTTCCATGGGGCTTAGGTACCAAATTAGTGATATTACTTTGTTCCTTTATATTTATAAAAATAGAAAAATTAAATCTTGGTTTATCACCCATTTCTGTACCCCTATTGTCAAAAAATAGGAAAATCTTCCACTTTTATTAACGATGTCCATTACCTGATGAGTGATGAGAGAACATGTTAAAAACAATATTTTTATACAATACCTCCTTTCGAGGACCTCTACATTCGTCCACTAATCCAAACCCCAATGAGGGAGGACAGATACCCTGTGATCTTTCTAATTTCACCTCATCAATCAAATTATTTAATAATATTTCTAGGTATTTCCATTCTAAAAATAAATTCTTCAAAACATTTCATTTGTTGAAAAAAGTGGGATCATCAGATACTAATGGACAGAATCTCCATTGATGTGGAGTGGTTCTGGCATGTTCTTGATATGATAGATCATGCCTGCTCAACCTCTAAATTCTTCCAAAAGTCTACTGAGGTCATTTATAAAGGGCATACATTTAAAATACATACCTGGACCTCACCAAGACTTACATTATCTTGCATGCTGTAGTTGCATATAAACTCACCCAACTCAAAATTATCCCATATGTAGTTTGCTGGCTGGTAACTGGATATTGGATATAACCTACACTGTTAAAGGCAGAAGTATTTGTGGTGTCCCACAGAACTCTATCTTAGCCTTTCTCATCTATAGCATTTACTTCTTTGACATGAAAGCTGACATCAAGGGACAAGGGTTAACAAAGTTTGACGATAATTGCAAACTAAGGCAGTTATTAAATACTTTTCTTATACTCTTATACAATATACTTAAACTTGTATTATTGTATAACTTTGTATAATGTATTATCTATAAATTCTGTATATAAATTCTGATCTTTTTTATGTTGCTACTAAACAGACAACCCATGTCTTTTGTTATTTGTATCTATTGGGGCTTTTCCCAATAGCTATTGAAAATGGGCCTGTGCCCAAATAATAAATAAATACTGAAATTCTGCAGCAAGGCTGGACCAAACAAATGCTTGGCACATCAATCATGGGGTGAGAGTTGGAAAAATGGTTAAGGTATTTACTTCACAAACAAGAGGCACAGGGTTTGAGTCTCACTAAGGAAAATTAATTAGGCTTAGAATGGTCCATAAGGGCAACTGGTCTAGTTCTTGCCTAGGAACCAAGAAATGAAACATATCTTCTTTTAGTTAATCTAGCATTGTGATTGCACACCACATATAAAATATTAATTTGATATAGCAATTAAGAACTCGGGTACCCATGTTGATAAACTCTCTTTTAATGACCACATCTGTGTTGTGGTTAGAAAAATCCCTCTACATGTGTAAAACATGTGGCATTTTCTCAAGGTTCAAAGAAGTTACAGTCCCACTTTATTCCTACCTTGTTAGGACCATCACTGAATATAACGCTCCCTTCAGCAGTACATACCTTAGTAATCATCTAAACCAACTCAAGAAACACAAAAATGACAGGCTTATCATACAGATGGATTACTTTTGTCCCTTTCTTGTCTACCTTAACTGAAGCATTATCCACCCTCATGGCTCATCTGAGATTGCAACATTTCTACTTAATGCATTTTCAGCATTCACGTTCTTCTCCACTCCCACAAAGCAGTACATTCTTAGTGCTCCACAGATCAAATTTGCACTCTTCAAACTCCACAGTACTGAGCAAACATGGAGAAAGGTTAAGTTGCATCAGATCCACCTAGTAAGAAATGTTAGGAATGGAAATGGTGGGAGAATTGTCAGTGCAGATCAAGAGGGACAATACTGACCCACTGTAATGGTAAATACATAATTGTTGTATCTTATACTGCCTCTGTCCACCTTGAATAATGGAACAGAATACCCAGCTACTTTCTTCAAGGGTGCCATCATGGCAAAATAGAAGGATGCCCTGAATTTTGATATTACATCACATTTTTGTACAAGCATGTGCATTTTTAACAATCTTGCTACAGGACAAATGTCATCTATAGAAACATTTTTCAAATTACCCACAGAAGTGGAAATTGATCTTGAAAAATGTGCCTTTGCTTTAGAGCCAAGGGGTTTATTATCTACAGAATGCATAAATGAGATGCTACTGGACAGACATCTGGGGAGAGTTACTCTGAAGAATACATTACCTAGTCTTGCTGTGGAAAAGGATAGTCTATACAGAAAGTACAGTTGTGTATACTTACCATAAATGTAGATGCTCAAGTGCATTCACTGTTGCAGTCATTACATTTGGGTAATCTGCTGGCAGGTTGCCCTCAGTCGGCCTGATTAACAAAGTCTTGGGTCCTGCGTCGGTTGCTGTCCCTTCTTCCATGACGTCAGGTCATCAGCAGTATAAAACATGCAGCCAACTCCATTACATCAGTTTTTCTTGCCCCAGATGTCACATGCCCCCCCAAATGGGGAGCAAAATATTATTAAAATCACAAAAATATACCTCCAAACAAAAGCAAATACACCAAAAAGGCTTTTAAGCATAGTAAAAGAAAGTAGAGGTATAGTAAGAGAAAAACAGGAGGCTGGAGGGAGGGTAACCAGGACTCCAACAGTGAACACATTTGAACATCTACATTTATGGTAAGTGTACACACCTGTACTATGTTCATCTTGTTTCACTGTTGCAGTCATTACATTTGGGTAGATTCCCAAAGCTATGGTTGGGAGGATGGATTTATACAGCATAAGGACTAGCTATATGGCCCTGCAAAACAGCAGTAGCAAAGCCAGCTCTGGATTTAGGGAAAATTAGCGGTGGTGCTGCTGCGGTAGCGTTGTCACCTCACAGTTAGACGTTGCCCGTTCGATTCTCAGTTAGAGCGTCTTCTGTGTTTCGACATGCATGAATGGGCATTCCTTCTTTGAAGGTTGTGCATTAGGCCCGGCAAGCCAGCACGTAAAAATCTGCTGCCAATCATTAGCGGACCGGAGTTCCGCTGTGGCGACCCCTAACTGGGAAAAGCCGAGAGACACAAAGTAAGTTTTAATGCTTGGTGAAAGTATGAACTGAACTCTAGGTAGCAGCTTCTAGAATATCCCTGGTAGGAACACCTCTGAGAAAGGCTGTTGAAGTAGATGCAGCCCTGGTGGATAGGTTTTCCATGGTGCTTATAACAGAAATAAATACAATGGCTTATCCATTTAGAAATGATTTGCTTTGAAATAGCCTTCCCCTCTGCCCTTGCAGCAAATGCTACCAGCAGTTGTTCAGATTTTCTTTGAGATTTAGTCCTGTCCACGTAGAATCTAAGTTGTCTGTGTACATCCAATGAATGCAGAATCCGCACCCCATTGTTCTGTGGATTGGGAAAGAAAGTTGGCAAATGAATGGACTGATTAAGAGCCACACTGGATAACACCTTGGGCATGAATGATGGACTGGTCCTGAGTGACACCCTGTCAGCATGAAAGATGATGAAAGGCTCCACTGCCATAAGGGCCTGTAATTCAGATATCCTTCTAGCTAAAGTGATTGTTAAAAGGAAGGCTGTTTTCAAGGAAAGAAATTTTAAGTCGGCAGTAGCAGCTGGCTCAAAAGGAGGTACAGTGAGTTTCTCCAGTACAAAGTGAAGATCCCAGGAAGGGGTTGGAGCTCTCCTGGGTGGTCTCAAGTTTTTGGCCCCTCTGAGATATTGCTTTAGAAGAGGATGAGAGAAGGGGGGGGGGGGTTCTGTGTTGTAATGAGCTGAAATGCCTGAGGCATGGATTTTTATGGAAGAAAATGACAGGCTCTTGTGAAGCATCTCAGTTAAGTATTGCAAAATCTGAGGTAAATTGGGCACTGCTGTGCTCATCCCTTGAGATTGATTCCAGGCACAGAATCTTTTCCATTTGTCAGCATAAGATTTTCTTGTACTAGGTCTTCTAGCCTCCAAAATGACATCCACCACAGGTTTGCTGAGGGATGCTAAGGGGGAATTTAAGTGATTAGCCAAGCTGCATGATTCAATGTTTGGAGCTGAGGGTGCAGAATTTGTTTTTCCTGATGAGACAGTATGGAAGGTGTCTGAGGCAGGTGCCACGGTGAAATGTGTGACACACTGCGCAGGAGTGGGTACCAGTGTTGGCGAGGCCAGTCTGGAGCAATCAAAATCATTTTTGGTTTGTCCTGTTTGACTTTTAGTAGAACTTTGGAGAGAAGAGGCAGAGGGGGAAAGGCATAGACTGATGATGAGGTTTTTCCAGCTAAAGGACAGAGCATCCACTTTACAGGTTTTTTTTTTATGAGTTCTTGTGCAAAATTTGTCCAACTGGTAGTTCTGGGGTGAGGCAACAAGATCTATGTCTGCGTTCCCCCATTTGCGTGTCAAGATGTTGAAAATCCGTGGTTCCAGTTTCCATTCGTGTGGGTCCATGAGATTTCTGCTTAGTTCGTCTGCCAGAACATTGTTTTCCTGGCAGGAATTGAGCTTGTAGTTGCACTTGGTAGTTCAAGGCCGTGTTCCACAAGGCCATGGCTAGTCTGCAGAGGGGGTAGGAATGTGTACCCCCCTGCTTGTTTATGTACCACATAACCATGGTGTTGTCCGTCTTTATCAGTAATTGTCCTGGATGAAGGTAGTCCGTGAAGGCGGTCAGTGCATTCTGTACAGCTAGCATTTCTTTTTGATTGATATGAAGGTGCATTTGATTTGGGCTCCATTTGCCCTGAATGTACTTCCCTGCCAGATGAGCCCCCCATGTATAGTCTGATGCGTCTGTAATTAGGGTTTGGGCAGCAGGGGGTGGTGTGAATGGCAGTCCCTTATTTTGGTGGCAGGACTCTGCCCACCACAGGAACTCTAGGCACAGGCAAGGTATGATAGGAATCATTGTTTCCAGGCT